>NW_026948124.1:0-161408 GCF_963921235.1 Mobula hypostoma
TTCCTCTTTTAAATCTGCTCTCTCTCTCTCCATTCCTCATTTCTCTTTCCTTCTCTCACTCTCCCACCATTCTCTTCCCATCTTGCACTCCCCATCTTTCTCCCTCATCTCTCTCTCCCCATCATTCTCTCCCCCACCATTCTCTTCCCCTCTCGTGCTCCCATTTCTCTGTCCGCAACTATCTTTGTCCCTATCACTCTCCTCCATCACTCTCCCCATGTCTCTTGCACTCCCATCTCTCCCCTTTTTCTCTACTCCATCTCTCTCAGTCTATATCTCCCCCATTGCATCCACATCCCTCTTTTTCTCCTATCTCTAGCTTCCCATTTCACCCACCAATCTCTTCTCATCTATCTCCCATCTCTCTCCCCCACCACTCTCCCTGTCTCACTTTCTCTCTCAACCAGCTCTCCCCCATTTATCCGCCCCATCTCCCCCACCACTCTCTACCCAATCTCTCTCTTTCCATCTCTCCTCATCTCTCTCTCCTTTAATCTCCCCTCTCTGTCCCCATCTTTTCCCTCAATCCTCTCCTCTATCACTCTCCACATCTCTCCATCTCCCCATTTCTATCCCCCATTTTCTCCCTATTCCTCTCCCCATATCTCTCTCTCAATCTCACTCTTCCCCATTTCTCCCCATCTCTCTTTCTGTCCCATCTCTCTATCTGTCGTATTTCTCTTTCCCCATTTCTCTCTCTCCTCCACTACTCTCTCCAATTATCTCTCCTTCCCATCTCCCCCTCCCCTTTTGCTCTGCCCCATCTCTCACACACCATTCTCTCTCATCCCTTGTGTCCCCTCTCTCTCCCCATCTCTCTCCACCATCTCCCTCTCCCCGACTTCCCCATCTCTCTCCCCATCTCTCTTCCTCTCTCACTCCTCCATCTCTCCCCATCTGCCCCACATCTCCCACTCCCCATCTCCGCCATCTCCCACTCCCCACCCCATCTCTCTCTCTCACCCACCACTCTCCTTTTCGCTCTTTCTCTACGATTTCTCTGCCCCATCTCTCTCTCCCATCTCTTTTTCTTCCATCTCTCCCTCAACTCTCTCCTACCACTCTCTCACCCATCTCTCTCACCCCTTCAATCTCCCCTCTCCATCTCAACCCGTTTCTCACTTGCCCTCTCCCTCCATCAGTCTCTCCCTCAACTCTCTCCCCACCTCTCTCTTTCCATCTCTCTCTCCCTCATCCCTCTTCCGTCTCATTCTCCCTGTCCCTCTCCCACATCTTTCTCCATCTCTCCCCATCTCTCCCAGTTTCTCACTCTCCCATCTCTCTCTCTTGCTCTCACCCGAATCTCTTTCCCCATCCCTCTTTATGTCCCATCCCTCTTTCTCCATTTCTCTGCCCCATCTCTCTTTCCACAACTCAACCTCCCCATGTGAGTAATCTCCAATGAGGAATTTCATTAGCCAGAGGGTGGTGAAGCTGCAGAATACATTGCCACAGGCAGCTGTACAGGCCAAATCACTGGGTATATTTAAGGTGGAAGCTGATTAACTGTGGCATGGAAGGCTACGGAGAGAAGGCAGGAGAATGGGTTAAGCGAAAAATAGATCTGCTACCACACTCAGTTCCAGTCTCTATACAGTATTACAAAAGAGGGAAGTTGCAGAGGAGACTTCTTTGAATTCTTTTCTAATATCTTAAGAGCCTATAAATGATTACTTCTGCTTTTGAGCAATGCTGGATTGTTATAAACCTGATACAAGGGAACATATGCCCATTTCTGTGACATAGATGTTGACAATGTGACAATGGGGAGGTTGACGATGTCTGACACAACTTCTGTAATGCTGTCCCTGGTCACTATGTCTTCCTCCGGCCCTCACACCCCTCTCCATCTCCATGACCCACTGGCCCCTACATCCCTCCTGGTCTCTGTAACCCTCCTCCAGCCCCTAATACCCCTCTCTGTCTCTGTGACCCTGTCCAGCCCCTATGTAATCACAGGCACACTCACACGCGCGCGCACACACACACACACTCAGTGCTTTGTCACTGACACATATCTGCAGACATAGACTCACTCAGCCTCACACTCTTAATGATCTATTGACTTCCTGATCTACTCAGTGGACCAGGTAGGAACACCTTTAAGCGGATGAAGGTTCATCACCGTGGCCTGAGGTATGGCAGGAGGGTTGGGGGTGGAGGGTGGGAGGAGGAACTCCAAGCCAGTTGAAATACCTGCTGTACCCACCATCTTATTACCAAGTGTGCAGTTGTTGAACAAAATTGAAGACCTGAGGGCTAGATTGCTGTACTGAAGAGAAATGAGAGATTGTTGTGTTCTATTTTTGAACAAAACGTGGCTTACTCCCAGGATGCCAGATGCAGGGATCAGACCTGAAAGTGTCTTGACTTACCAAATGGACTAGGCTGCTAATTTGGAAAAGCAGGAGTTGAGTGCTTCATGATAAACTCTCGGTGCTGCTCCAATTTGGCAGTTTTGTTGAACTTACATTTCCCTGAACTTGAAAACCTAACAATCATATGCCATCCATTCCATTTACCGAGGGGTTCTCATCCAGAATACTGACTGCAGTTTACATACCATCAGCAGCTGACTATATCAAGCGTTTGAGATACTGCATGATGCTGTCTGCAAACAAGAAACAATCCATCCCAACGTATTTCAAACCATAGTGGGGTCTCCAACCAGGCTTGTTTGAAGGAAACCCTCCGCAATTACCATCAGCATATAGTCTGTAGCATCAGAGATCCTAACACAGGAGACCACTGCTGTATTACAATAAGGAATGCCTACCATTCCATACCTAATCCGCATTTCAGTAAATCTGATCTCTTGGCTGTCCTTCCCCTACCTGCATACAGATAGAGGCTAAAGAACAAAGCCCACAGATTTAGACAACAAAGAAGTGGTTGTGGGAGGCAGAAGAGGGGCTACAGGATTGATTCAAGTGAGTGGACTGGGTCGTGCTCAAGGATTCATCTGTGGATGTGAATGAATATATCATGGTTGTCACAGACTTCATAAAACAGTTGTAGATGAGCGTATCCCCACAAAATCGTTCAGAGTCTTCCCCAACAAGAAGCCCTGGATAAACCACAGATCCGCCATCTGCTGAGGGCCCTGATCAGACGTATTCAAGTCTGGTGACCAAGAACATTACAAGAGGTTCAGGTATGATCTCTGCAAAGCCATCTCACGGGTGAAGTGACAGTTCCGGACTAACCTTGAGCAATGAAAGATGCTCGACAGTTGTGGCAGGGCTTGAATACGATCACCTCTTGGCAGTGTGGAGGATCAGAGGGATCTTGGGGTCTGAGTCCATAGGACACTCAAAGCTGCTATGCAGGTTAACTCTGTGGTTAAGAAGGCATACGGTGTATTGGCCTTCATCAATCGTGGGATTGAGTTTAAGAGCCGAGAGGTAATGTTGCAGCTATATAGGACCCTTGTCAGACCCCATTTGGAGTACTGTGCTCAGTTCTGATCGCCTCACTACAGGAAGGACGTAGAAACCAGAGAAAGAGTTCAGAGGAGGTTTACAAGGATGTTGCCTGAATTTGGGCGCATACCTTATGAGAATAGGTTGAATGAACTCGACCTTTATTCCTTGGAGCGACGGAAGATGAGAGGTGACCTGGTAGAGGTGTACAAGATAATGAAAGGCATTGATCTTGTGGATAGTCAGAGGCTTTTCCCCAGGGCTGAAATGGCTAGCACGAGGGGGCATAGTTTTAAGGTGCTTGGAAGTAGGTACAGAGGAGATGTCAGGGGTAGGATTTTTACGCAGAGTGCTGAGTGCGTGGAATGGGCTCCCGGCAGTGGTGGAGGCGGAAACAATAGGGTCTTTTAAGAGACTCCTGGATGGCCATGTGGTGGTGGCATCCGTTAGTCTCGTGAGACCATGGATCTGCTCCTGGAAAGTCTTGCTTCAGTCTGTGTTAGAGCAGTGTCTGTTGTGGCTGTAGAGGCCCACACGGGAGTGACAGTCTCGGCTGCAGTGACTGCACTTGACATAGAAACATAGAAAATAGGTGCAGGAGTAGGCCATTCGGCCCTTCAAGCCTGCACCGCCATTCAGTATGATCATGGCTGATCATCCAACTCAGAACCCTGTACCAGCCTTCCCTCCATACCCCCTGATCCCTTTAGCCACAAGGACCATATCTAACTCCCTCTTAAATATAGCCAGTGAACTGGCCTCAACTATTTCCTGTGGCAGAGAGGAAGGCTATGGCTTGCAGTGGTACCTGGACCAGCTGTAAAAATGGGCTGGAAAATGGCAGATGGAGTTTAATGCAGACAAGTGTGAGGTATTGCAATTTGGTAGGACAAACCAGGATAGGTCTTACACAGAGAATGGTAGGGCAGTAAGGAGCACCATAGAAAAAGGGATCTGGGAATACAGGTCCATAATTTGTTGAAAGTGGTGTCTTAGGTACATAGGGTCATAAAGAAAGTGTTTGGTACCTTGGCCTTCATAAATCAGTGTTGAGTGCAGGAGATGGGATTTTATATAGAAATTGTATAAAACATAGAAAACCTACAGCACAATACAGGCCCTTCAGCCCACAATGCTGTACCGAACGTGTACTCTAGAAATTACCTAGGGTTACCCATAGCCCTCTAATTTTCTAAGCCCCATGTATCTATCCAAAAGTCTCTTAAAAGACCCTATTGTTTCCACCTCCACCACCATTGCCGGCAGTCCATTCCACGCACTCACCACTCTGCGTAAAAAACTTACCCCTGACATCTCCTCTGTACCTACTTCCAAGCACCTTAAAACTATGCCCTCTCATGTTAGCTATTTCAGCCCTGGGGAAAATCCTCTGACTATCCACATGATCAATGCCTCTCATCATCTTATACACCTCTATCAGGTCACCTCTCATCCTCCATCGCTCCAAGAAGAAAAGTCCGAGTTCACTCAACCTATTCTTCTAAGGCATGCTCCCCAATCCAGGCAACATCCTTGGAAATCTCCTCTGCACCCTTTCTATGGTTTCCACATCCTTCCTATAGTGAGGTGACCAGAAATGATCACAGTACTCCAAGTGGGATCTGACCAGACCATAGAGCTTAAGCCAGAGACCATCGAGAACCGACCATAAAGCACAGACCGTTGAGCTTAGGCCAGAGACCATAGAGCACAGATTGTAGAATTTAGGCAGGAGTCCATAGTCCACAGACCATAGTGTGTAGGCCAGAGACCTTAGACAACAGATCGTAGAGCTTCGACCAGCGACCAGAGACTACAGAACATACAGCACAGACCTTAGAGCTTAAGCCAGGGACCATAGAGCATTGAACTTAGGCCATCAACCACCGAAACTTGAGCACAGACTTATGCCAGATGAAGGCCAATACACCGTATGCCTTCTTAACCACACAGTCAACCTGCTCAGCAGCTTTGAGCCCAAGCTCCCTCTGATCCTCCACACTGCCAAGAGTCTTACCATTAATACTATATCCTGCCATCATCTTTGACCTACAAAATGAACCACCTCACACTTACCTAGGTTGAACCCCATCTGCCACTTCCCAGCCCAGTTTTGCATCCTATCGACTGTAACCTCTGACAGCCCTCCACACTATCCACAACTCCCCCAATCTTTGTGTCATCAGCAAACTTACTAACCCATCCCTCCACTTCCTCATCCAGATCATTTATAAAAATCACAAAGAGAAGGGGTCCCAGCACAGATCCCTGTGTCACCAACCTCCATGCAGAATATGACCTGTCTACAACCACTCTTTGCCTTCTGTGGGTAAACCAATTCTGGATCCACAAAGCAAGGTCCCCTTGTATCCCATGCCTCCATACTTTCTCAATAAGCCTTGCATGGGATACCTTATCAAATGCCTTGCTGAAATCCATATACACTACATCTACTGTTCTACCTTCATCAATGTGTTTAGTCACATTTCAAAAAACTTCAATCAGGCTCATAAGGCACTGATTGACCTGCCCTTGACAAAGTCATGCTGACTATTCCCAATCATATTATGTCTCTCCAAATGTTCATAAATCCTGCCTCTCAGGATCTTCTCCATCAACTTACCAACCACTGAAGTAAGACTCACTGGTCTATATTTACCTGGGCTGTCTCTACTCCCTTTCTTTAATAATGGAAGAACATCTGCAACCCTCCAATCTGCCGGAACCTCTCCCGTCCTCATTGATGATGCAAAGATCATTGCCAGAGGCTCAGCAATCTCCTCCCTCGCTTCCCACAGTAGCCTGGGGTATATCTCGTCCAGAGATAAGACATTGGTGAGGCCTAATTTGGAGAATTGTGTGCAGTTTGGTCACCGACCAACAGGCAAAATGTAAGTAAGGTTGGAAGAGTACAGAGAAAATGTACAAGTGTGTTGCTGGGTCTGGAGAACCTGAGTAATAAGGAAAGTTTGAAAGTCCTGCTGAAGGGTGTCGGCCCAAATTCTCGACTATACTTTTCCGTCGATGCTGCCTGGACTGCTGAGTTCCTCCAGCATTTGTGTGTGTTGCTTGAACATCTGGCAGAGTAGATCATGCAGTTGATTATCGATCAGGAGGTGGAAACCAGAGGTCCACACCTTATTGATGATCAGAGCTGGAGAGGATCAGCAACTCTAAAGTCCTCGGTGATATTATTTTGCAAGACCTGTCCTGGGCCTTGCAGACAAGTGAAGAAAGCACAGCAGCACCTCTACTTCCTTAGGAGTTTTCAAAGTTTTGTCATGACATCTAAAATTTTGACAAACTTCAATAGATATGTAGTAGAGAGCATATTGACTTGCTGCACCGTGCACAGTTCCAATCTCTATCCCTGGGTCAGCCCCACACCAGGAGCACTGTGCACAGTTCCAGTCTCTGTATCCCTGGGTCAGACCCACACTGGGAGCACCGTGCACAGTTCCAGTCTCCATATCCCTGGGTCAGACCCACACCGGAAGCACCGTGTATAGTTCCAATCTCCGTGTCCCTGGGTCAGACCCACACCGAGAGCATTGTGTGTAGTTCCTGTCTCCATATCCCTGGAGTACTGTGTACAGTTTCAGTCTATGTTCTGTCAGTCAGACCCACACCGGGAGCACTGTGCACAGTACCAGTCTCCCTAAACCTGGGTCAGACCCACACCGGGAGCACCAGGCACAGTTCTGGTCTCTGTTTCATGGGTTTCTCTCCTCATCTCTCCCACAACTCCTTCTCCCCATCTCTCCCCCACCTCTCTCTCACCATCTCTCTCTCCTTATCTCCCTGTTCCTCACTCTTCCATTTCTCTCTTTCTCTCTATCACTCTCATCCACGTCTCTTTCCTCTATCTCTCTCTCCTCCCATCTCTCTCTCCTCCCATCTCTCACTCTGCCCCACCACTCTATACCCATCTCTCTCTTTATGTCCCATCCCTTTCTTCCCCATTTCGCTGGCCCATCTCTCTTTCCATAACTCAATCTTCCCATTTCTCTCTGCATCTTTTTCTCCCATCTCCTTTACCCTGTCTCTCTCTCCCCTTCTCCCTTCTCTCTCTCCCCATCTATCCCCTAAAGTTTTCTCCCGATCTCTTTTTCTCACATCTCTCTCCCCATCTATAGATCCCCATCTCTCTACCCATCTCTTTCCCCCATCTCTCCCCATCTCTCTCCCATCTCTCCATCTCTCTCACATCTCTCCCCCAAATCTCTCCCATCTCTCTCCCATCTCTCCCCCATTTCTCTCACATCTCTCTCCCCATCTTTCCCCATCTCTCTCCCATTTCTCTCTACATCTCTCTCCCTGTCTCTCTCATCCATCTTTCCTATTTCTCTCTTCCATTTCTCTCTCTCCCAATTTCTCTTTATCCCCATTTTTCTCCCCTTCCCTCACTCTATTAATCTTTCTCCCCATCTCTCTTTCCCTTATCTCTTACCCCACATCTGCCTCTCACCATCTCTCACTCTCTCTCCTCTGTCTCCATTTGCCCCCTTTCCTCATTTACTCCTTCTCTCCCCATCTCTCTTCCTTCTCACACCTTATCTCACCCTCCGCTTCCACTCTCTCCTACCCTCTTTCTCTTCACCACTCCCCTTATTCTTTCCCACTGTAAGCCACGATTTCCTTCTCCATGCCTGCCCCTCTTTGTACCCCCCCACCCCTTCAGCTATGGGGTGTGTGCTTTCTACAGGATGCAGTGACCCTGACCATCTGTGTCCTGTCCGCCACCACACAATGAGATCATCGGTCCACTGTGAAATCATCTCCTTCCTCAAACCGGAACCAGCCCAGCATGGCGAGAGGTTCAGTCCCCTGCTGAGACAAAGGAGCAGGCTTCAGATCTTGTGAGGATCTGGGGGAGGTGGCAGCACTAAGAGTCCACGCCACCATCACCTTTCTCAATGACGGACATGGCACATCCACCCCACCATCACCTTTCTCAACGACGGACATGGCACATCCACCCCACCATCACCTTTCTCAACGACGGACGTGACACAACCACCCCACCATCACCTTTCTCAACGACGGACATGACACAACCACCCCACCATCACCTTTCTCAACGACGGATGTGACACATCCACCCCACCATCACCTTTCTCAACGACGGATGTGACACATCCACCCCACCATCACCTTTCTCAACGACGGACGTGACACATCCACCCCACCATCACCTTTCTCAACGACGGACGTGACACAACCACCCCACCATCACCTTTCTCAACGACGGATGTGACACATCCACCCCACCATCACCTTTCTCAACGACGGACGTGACACATCCACGCCACCATCACCTTTTTCAACGACGGATGTGACACATCCACCCCACCATCACCTTTCTCAACGACGGACGTGACACATCCACCCCACCATCACGTTTCTCAACGACAGACATGGCATGTCATATCCTGAGTACACACGGGGTGGGGATGAGATTGGAGGAGAGGTGGAGGCAGAGAAAGGTATGGGAGGGATTAAAATTGGCCAAAGATGAGAGAGAGGATATATAAATGAAGAGTGTGTGAGAGGTGGGAGAAAGATTGACATGAGAGAGAGTGGAGGAGAGGGAATGGGGAGAGAGAGATGGGAAAGATAAGTGGCTGGAGAAAGTGGGAATAAAGGGAGCTGCCAGTGGGTAGTGGTGCTTAGAACGATTCTTTTTATATTGTATGTCAATAATTTGGATGACAAAATTGTTGGCTTTGTGGCCAGTATTGTGGACAATACAATGATAGCTGGAAGGGCTATCATTGGTGGTGTTGAGGAAGCAGGGAGACCGCAGATTAGGAGAATGGGCAAAGAATTGGCAGATGGAATTCAGTGTCAGGAAGTGAATGGTCATGCTCTTTGTTAGAAGCAATGAAAACTGAGACGATTTTCTAAATGGAGAGAAAATTCAACAATCTGAGGTATAAACGGACTTGGGGGTCCTTGTGCAGGATTTAGGCTGTCAATGGTGAGGAAGGCAAATGCAATGCGCACATTCATTTTGAGAGGACTAGAATATAAAACCAAGGATGCAGTGCTGAGTCTGCATTGGTCTGCTGAGTATTGTGAGCAGCTTTAGAATGCTTAGCACACGCTGACATTGGAGAAGGTTCAAAGATGATTCATGAAAATCACTCTAGGAATGAAAGACTTGTCATTTGAAGAGTGTTTGATGGCTCTAGGCCTGTAATCACTCAAATTTAGAAGAACCTCATTGAAACCTATTGAATGTTGAAAACCCTAGATAGGGTTGGTGTGGAGAGGATGTTTCCTATAGTGGGGGAGTCTAGGACCAGGGGGATCAACCTCAGAATACAGGGATGTCTATTTAGAACGGAGATGATGAAGAATTTCATTAGCCAGAGGTAATCTGTGGAATACATTGTCATAGGCGGTTGTACAGGCCAAGTCATTGAGTATATTTAAGGTGGACGCTAAAGGGTTCTTGATTAACTGTGGCTATGGGGAGCAGGCAGGAGAATGGGTGAAGAGAGAAATGATCAGCTATCATGGAATGAATGGTCTGAATGCCCCAGTTCTGATCTTGTGTTTTATGGTCTTATGGTCCACAGTGAAGGTGAGATATGCAAGCACACACAGATGAGCAAAAAAAAAACAGATACAGGTCAGCACATCCTTATGCATAGCTCCAGTCTCCATATCCCTGGGTCAGACTCACACTGGGAACACCATGCATAGTTCCAGTCTCCATATCCCTGGGTCAGACTCACACTGGGGACACCATGCATAGTTCCAGTCTCCATATCCCTGGAGTACTGTGTACAGTTTCAGTCTATGTTCTGTCAGTCAGACCCACACCGGGAGCACTGTGCACAGTACCAGTCTCCCTAAACCTGGGTCAGACCCACACCGGGAGCACTGTGCACAGTACCAGTCTCCCTAAACCTGGGTCAGACCCACACCGGGAGCACTGTGCACAGTACCAGTCTCCTTGAACCTGGGTCAGACCCACACCGGGAGCACTGTGCACAGTACCAGTCTCCCTAAACCTGGGTCAGACCCACACCGGGAGCACCAGGCACAGTTCTGGTCTCTATTTCATGGCTTTCTCTCCTCACATCTCCCCCAACTCCCTCTCCCCATCTGTCCCCCATCTCTCTCTCACCATCTCTCTCTCCTTATCTCCCTGTTCCTCATTCTTCCATTTCTCTCTTTTTCTCTATCACTCTCACACACATCTCTTTCCCCTATCTCTCTCTCCCCTCTATCTACCCCCATCTCTCTCTCCTCTATTTACCCTCATCTCTATCTCCTCTATCTACCCCATCTCTCTCCCCTCTATCTACCCCCATTTCTCTCTCCTCCCATCTCTCACTCTGCCTCACCACTCTATACCCATCTCTCTCTTTATGTCCCATCCCTTTCTTCCCCATTTCGCTGGCCCATCTCTCTTTCCATAACTCAATCTCCCTATTTCTCTCTCCATCTCAGACCCACACTGGGAGCACTGTAAACAGTTTGCCTCTGTATCCCTGGGTCAGACCCACACTGGGAACACCGTGCACAGTTCCAGTCTCTGTGTCCCTGGGTCAGACCCACACTGGGAACACCGTGCACAGTTCCAGTCTCCGTGTCCCTGGGTCAGACCCACACTGGGAGCACTGTAAACAGTTTGTCTCTGTATCCCTGGGTCAGACCCACACTGGGAACACCGTGCACAGTTCCAGTCTCCGTATCCCTGGGTCAGACCCATACTGGGAGCACCGTGCACAGTTCCAGTCTCCGTATCCCTGGGTCAGACCCACACTGGGAGCACTGTAAACAGTTTGTCTCTGTATCCCTGGGTCAGACCCACACTGGGAACACCGTGCACAGTTCCAGTCTCTGTGTCCCTGGGTCAGACCCACACTGGGAACAACGTGCACAGTTCCAGTCTCCGTGTCCCTGGGTCAGACCCACACTGGGAGCACTGTAAACAGTTTGTCTCTGTATCCCTGGTGCAGACCCACACTGGGAACACCGTGCACAGTTCCTGTCTCCGTATCCCTGGGTCAGACCCACATTGGGAGCACTGTGCTCAGTTCCTGTCTCCGTATCCCTGGGTCAGACCCACACCAGGTGCACCGTGCTCAGTTCCAGTCTCCGTATCCCTGGGTCAGACCCACACCAGGAGCACCGTGTACAGTTCCTGTCTCTGTATCCCTGGGTCAGACCCATACCGGGAGCTCTGTGCTCAGTTCCAGTCTCCGTATCCCTGGGTCAGACCCACACCAGGAGCACCGTGCACAGTTCCAGTCTCCGTATCCCTGGGTCAGACCCATACTGGGAACACCGTGCACAGTTCCAGTCTCCGTATCCCTGGGTCAGACCCACACCAGGAGCACCGTGCACAGTTCCAGTCTCCGTATCCCTGGGTCAGACCCATACTGGGAACACCGTGCACAGTTCCAGTCTCCGTATCCCTGGGTCAGACCCACACCAGGAACACCGTGCACAGTTCCTGTCTCCATATCCCTGGGTCAGACCCACACCAGGAGCTCTGTGCACAGTTCCAGTCTCCGTATCCCTGGGTCAGACCCACACTGGGAGCACTGTAAACAGTTTGTCTCTGTATCCCTGGGTCAGACCCACACTGGGAGCACCAGACACACTTTCAGTCACCATATCCCTGGGTCAGACCCACAACGGGAGCACCGTGCACAGTTCCAGTCTCCGTATCCCTGGGTCAGACCCACACCAGGAGCACCGTGCTCAGTTCCAGTCTCCGTATCCCTGGGTCAGACCCACACCAGGAGCACCGTGCAGTGTTCCAAAAAGGTTGAGAATTCAAAGTTCAAGGTAAATTTATTGTTACGTACCCCGTAACTGGGTTGCCAAACCAGCAGAAATGGATCACTCAGTTGGAGTCTGGAGTACTAGAACTAAGAAAGTTTTATTAAAGAAACGAGCAACACAGTAATCGAAAGGATAATAAATGCAACAGTTCAGCGATGATAAACGCACATGTGCACAGAATTAAGATAACAGCATCAATCAAGCTCTATCGTTGTCTAGGGGTAAATGACCAATTTCAAAATGACTCAAAGTTCAGTCCAGTTCAGTTCGCAGTAATCGTTGCCATGGCGATGGACAACGTGGGGGAAGAGAGACATAGAATAGGAACAACTGATCATTCAGAACGGCTTCACTCACAGACCGGCGATGGGCTCACAAGCAACTTTTGGGCGGGTCCTTGGTGATGTCACCTGAGGTCACCGACTGTGACCCCTCCTCCAGATGCGGTCGATCCTCTGCAGTGAACCCGGCACCCAGGCAAGGGCGGACACACACCGGGTTCCCGCTGATCGTACCTTTCCACCCTTGTCGTTGTCTGATACTTCTCACCCACTCGTGAGAGGCGCACCGCTTCCAGGGTCTTGTTATCTCGGGTGGCGTGTGTGTCTGTCTTAGCGAACCTGTCCCTTTTTATCCCCCTGCTGGGGTATCGCCTGTCCATCACTTCAAACAGTTCAGGGTTCAAAGGGGGGGAGCCGCTCCAGACAGCTCTCCCTCCCACATCCCTTCATTACACATCTCCAGACGCTGCTCCATTGTTCCTTATCTCTCCTTCCCCTGAGGACAGGTGGCAGACCAACTGCTGATGCCACTGATGCTAGCCCAGGCCAGCAAACATCTTAATTTTATGTGTATTCTCGTAACATTATTTTTAAAACACAAATATGTCACCATATGCACCCTGAATTCATTTTCTTGTGGGCATTCTCAATAAATCAATTCTAGAATAACAATCAATGAAAGACTGTACCAACTTGGATGCTGAACCACTGTAAAAGACAACAGACTGTACAGAAAGGAGAAACAATAATCAAGTCAAGTCCAGTTTATTGTCATTTAACTATACACATGTATATGACATTTATAACCATATAATGTATATAAAATGAGACAATGTTTCATTGAACCAGGGTGTAAAGCACATGTACACAGAACACACACAATACATGATAACTTATGAAGGTAAGGATACAATCTACAAATGAATCACACAGAAATAACAAACTAAAGTGCATTCAGGTACAGAACAGATTAACCAGTGACACTTTGAATACAATGAGGCAGGGAGTTCAGAAGCCTAATGGCTCGAGGGAAGAAACTGTTTCTCATCCTGACTGTTCTTGCTTTTATGCATCGTAGTCTCCTGCCTGATGGTAGAAAGTCAAAGAGGATGCTGGATGGATGGGTGGGATCCTTAATAATCAGGGCCCTGTGTATTCAACATTCCTGATAAGGGTCCCTGATGGATGGTAGGGAGACTCCTTATGATCCTCTCAGCTGTTCTCACAGTCCTTTGTAGGGATTTCAGGTCAAATGCTCGACTGCTTCCATACCAGATGGAGATGCAACTTGTCAGGACATATTGGGATAGAGTCTGTCAAGTGTATGCAGGAAAGTTTCCCTGATCACTACATAGAAGTCCCAGTGAGACAGTGTGTGATGCTTGATCTCCTTTTAGGGAATGAGACAGGGCAGGTGACAGACGTTTGGACAGGGGAACACATTGCACCTAGTGTTTATAATGGCATTAGTTTCAAAGTGAATACGGAAAAAGTTTGTATGTGCCTATCAGACTGAAAAGGAAAGATAACAATTTTAGGGAACCTTGGTTTACAGCAGATATTGAAGCCCTGGTTAAGTAAAAAGGGAGAGGCATAGCAGGAAGGGGCAGGTAGAATCAAATGAGGTGCTTATGAAGGAGAAGAAATACAGGAGAACACTTCGGAAAGCAATCTGGAGGGCTAAAAGGAGCCACAAGGTGAGGGCAATTCCACAGGGATTCCACAGATATGTTAAGAGCAAAAGGATTGCAATGAACAAAATTGGTTCAGTGGAAGATCAGAATGATAATCCATGCATGGAGCCAAAACAGATGGAGGAGATCGCAAATGGATTCTTTGCATCTTTATATACTCAGGAGGTGAAAACAGAGTCTATAGACCCTACACAGATTACAGAGGAGGTGTTAGCTGTCTTGAGGCAAATTAGGGTGGATAAACCCCCAGGGCCTGACAAGGTGTTCCCTCAGACCCTGTGTGAGGCAAGAATGTGGATGGTAGGGGTATGGTCCAGTTGTAGGTCATGGGAGCGGGCAGTTTAAATTGTTCGGCATGGATTAGATGGGCTAAAGGGCCTGTTTCTGAGCTGTACTTTTACTTTTCTATGACTCTAAACTTGGTGAGTTTCTGTGTGGAGATTATGCTGTAGAACACGGTGCTCCTTGCTTTCCTGCGGGGGTGGGGAGACAGAGAGAGTGAGTGTGAGAGAAAGTGTGACAGAGTGTGAGAGGGGTGTGTGTGAGAGTGAGGAGAGTATCTGAGGGAGGGACAGAGAGTGTTAGAGAGAGAGTGTGTGGGGAAGAGAAAGAGTGTGGGGCCAGTGATTGTGAGAGAGAGGGAATGAGAGAGAGTGAGTGTGAGAGAGACAGTGTGGAAGAGAGAGAGGGAGAGAGCACATGAGAACATGTGGACAAGTGAGAGGATCTGGTGCTCAGAAGAACGAGCTGTGAAGTCACACAGGAGGGTAACAGACAATTCGGCACCCATCAATCGCAGTCTCGGTGAGAGTTGAGATTGCCAGTGGAGTGAGACTGAAGGACATCAGTTGGCAGGTGATGAGCGGAGCCAGAATCAGGTTTATTGTCACTGACATATGATGTGAAATTTATTGTCTTTCTGCAGCAGTACAGTGCAAAACATGACATTAGTATAACCGTAAATCAACAGCACAAAAGACAAGAGACAAGTGAGTTTTATTGTCATTTAACTACATACATGTATATCATGTTTCTAATGTATATAGAAACAAGACGCTTCTTTGAACCAGGGTATAAAGCACATAACACAACACATTATAACTTATGAAGGTAAGGGTAAAATATACAGACGCATCACACATAAATATCAAACCAAACTGCATTAATATTAAATATTGTAAGGTACGGAACAGATTAACCAGTGACACTTTGAATATGATGCGGCCTGTGGGGTGGGGGGAACTGTTTCTCATCCTGACTGTTCCTGTTTTTATGCATCGTAGTCTCCTGCCTGATGGTAGAAAGTCAAAGAGGATGCTGGATGGATGGGTGGGATCCTTAATATTACTCAGGGCCCTGTGTATGCAACATTCCTGATAAATATCCCTGATGGATGGTAGGGAGACTCCCTATGATCTTCTCGGCTGTTCTCACAGTCCTTTGTAAGGATTTCAGGTACGATGCTCGACTGCTTCCGTACCAGAACTCTCTCCATGGTAACATTTGCCTTGCTTGCCTCAGTCTCCTTGGGTAGTGGAGACGCTGCTGTGTCTTCTTGCTCAGGGAGGTGATGTTGAGGGACCAGGTGAGGTCATCCGTGATGTGAACTCCCAGGAACCTGGTGCACTTAACCCTTTCTACAGAGGAGCCATGTGTTCGCAGAAGGGGATGGTTTATCTGCACCTTATTGACGTCCGCAATGATTTCCTTTCTCCTCTGCACGTTCAGGCTTAGGCTGTTCTTCTCACACCGGCTGCTACACTTCCCCTCTATACTCCATCTCATCATTGTTCTTGGTAAGGCCAACCACTATTGTGTGATCTGCAAATGTGCTGGATCCTGCAGTGGGCTGAGCACACAGCCTTGGGGAGCCCCAGTGCTCAGCATAATGGGACAAGAGACATTGCAGACTGACTGTGGCCTTACTGTTAAGAAGCCCAGTATCCAGTTGCAGAGGGAGGTGTTGAGACCCGGTGAGGACAGTTTCCCCACCAGTTTCTGGGGTTTGATGGTATTGAACACCAAACTGAAGTTTATAAACAGCAGTCTGGCGTATGAGACCCCGTTTTCCAGTTGGGACAGGACAGCGCGGAGGGCAGAGGCTATTGCATCATAATAATAAATTAATAAGCAACAAATATGGAGGACATGAGATGAAGAAGTGAGTCCATAGATCATGGGAACACTTCACTGATGGGGCAAGTGAAGTTGAGTGAGGTTATCCACAAACAAGAGAAAATCTGCAGACACTGAAAATCCGAGCAACACAGACAAAATGCTGGAGGAACTCAGCAGGCCAGGCAGCATCTATGGAAAAGAATACAGTCAACGTTTCAGGCTGAAAGCCTTTGACAGATTAGAGAAAAAAAGCGGAGGAGTAGATTGAAAAGCTGGGGGGAGGCGAGAGAGAAACACAAGGTGATAGGTGAAACCTGAAGGGCGAGGAAGATTGGTGAAGAGCTGGGAAGTTGTTTGGTAAAGGACACAGAAGGCCATGGAAGAAAGAAAAGGGGGGAGGAGCACCAGAGGGAGGTGATGGGTGGGCAAAGAGATAAGGTGAGAGAGGGAAAAGATGAAGGAGGGGGAGTGGGGGGCATTACCAGAAGTTTGAGAAATCGATGTTCATGCCATCAGGTTGAAGGCTACCCAAACTGAATATAAAGGGCTCCTCCAACCTAAGTGTGGCCTCATCATGACAGTGGAGGAGGCCGAGGATGGACAGATTGGAATAGGAATGGGAAGTGGAATTGAGGTTATCCACTCTGGTTCAAGAGCCTGATGGTTGAGGCGTAATAACTGTTCCTGATCCTAGTGGTATGAGTCCTGGGGCTCCTATACCTTCTTCCTGATGGCAGAGTGAGAAGAGAGCATGACCTGGGTGGTGTGGTCCTTGTTGATGGCTGCTGCTTTCCTGTAACAGTGTTTCATCTAGATGTGCTCACTGGTGGGACGGGGTTAGAGCGTGCACAGTTCCAGTCTCAAGATTACAAAAAAGGGAAGTTTCAGAGGAGACTTCTTTGAATTGTATTCTAATTTCTCAAGAGTCTATAAAAGGTTACTTCTGCTTTTGAGCAATGCTGGATGGTTATAAACCTGATACAAGGGAACATATGTACATTTCTCTATGACATAGATGTTGACAATGTGATAATGGGGAGGTTGACGATGCCTGACACACCTTCTGTAATGCTGTCCCTGGTCACTGTGTCTTCCTCTGGCCCTCACACCCCTCCCCATCTCCATGACCCACTGGCCCCTACATCCTTTCTGTCTCTGTAACCCCCCTCCAGCCCCTAATACCCCTCTCTGTCTCTGTGACCTTGTCCAGCCCCTGTGTAATCACGCACGCACGCAGACACATACTGTATACTGTATATGTTCACTGTAATTGATTTACTTATTTATTTTTTCTTTCTTTTCTATCATGAACTGCTGCCACTAAGTTAATAAATCTCACATCACACGGTGGTGATATTAAACCTGATTCTTATCCTTCCAATTACTCAGCAACTTATTCCCAATGCAATCCCAGCCTCATCCATCCTTTGAATTTTCTTTATCCCTGTCTGTGACACCATAGTTGGCTTTGTTTGGGACAGTGAAGAAGGTTGTCTAAGGTGTTAATCAGATCTACCTCACCCTGGGGAAAGTGGGTCAAGAAATTACAATTGCCATGCCTTCGACTACAAAGAAGGCACAACAATGGCTATATTTCATTTGGAGTTTGAGGAAAATTGTTATGTCACTAAAAACATTGGCAAATGTTTATAGGTGTACCCTGCACTACTGTCCGGTATGGAGGGACTCTGCACAGGATCCAAAAGAGCTGCAGAGTGTCGCAAACTCCATCATGGGCACGGGCCTCCCGAGCATCCAGGACATCTTCATAATGGACTCGAACATCTTCCCAACCATTGAAGTCAGGCTAACTGGCCTATAATTTCCTTTCTTCTGCCTTCCCCCCTTCTTGAAGAGTGGAGTGACATTTGCAATTTTCCAGTCCTCCAGAACCATTCCAGAATCCAGTGATTATTGAAAGATAATTACTAATGCCTCGACAATCTCTTCAGCTACTTCTTTCAGAACCCTAGATTTGATTTACCTGATCCAGGTGACTTATCTACCTTCAGACCTTTCAGCTTCCCAAGCACCTTCTCCTCTATAATAGTAACTACTCTCCCTTCCAACCCCTGACATTCGTGAATTTCTGGAATACTGCTAATATCTTCCATGGTGAAGGCCAACATAAAATACTTATTTCTCAGTAACACATTACTACCTCTCAAGCAACATCTTCCAGTGGTCCAACAACCACTCTTGCCTCTCTATTTCTCTTTATACGTATATCTGAAAAAGCAAATGGAATCTTCTTTTATATTTTTGGCTATTTTACATTTATGTTTTACATAGAAACATAGAAACATAGAAAATAGGTGCAGGAGTAGGCCATTCGGCCCTTCGAGCCTGCACCGCCATTTATTATGATCATGGCTGATCATCCAACTCAGAACCCTGCACCAGCCTTCCCTCCATACCCCCTGACCCCTGTAGCCACAAGGGCCATATCTAACTCCCTCTTAAATATAGCCAATGAACTGGCCTCAACTGTTTCCTGTGGCAGAGAATTCCACAGATTCACCACTCTCTGTGTGAAGAAGTTTTTCCTAATCTCGGTCCTAAAAGGCTTCCCCTTTATCCTCAAACTGTGACCCCTTGTTCTGGACTTCCCCAACATCGGGAACAATCTTCCTGCATCTAGCCTGTCCAATCCCTTTAGGATCAATCAGATTTCAATCGTTTCAATCAGATCCCCCCTCAATCTTCTAAATTCCAACGAGTACAAGCCCAGTTCATCCAGTCTTTCTTCATATGAAAGTCCTGCCATCCCAGGAATCAATCTGGTGAACCTTCTTTGTACTCCCTCTATGGCAAGGATGTCTTTCCTCAGATTAGGGGACCAAAACTGCACAGAATACTCCAGGTGTGGTCTCACCAAGGCCTTGTACAACTGCAGTAGTACCTCCCTGCTCCTGTACTCGAATCCTCTCGCTATAAATGCCAGCATACCATTTGCCTTTTTCACCGCCTGCTGTACCTGCATGCCCACTTTCAATGACTGGTGTATAATGACACCCAGGTCTCGTTGCACCTCCCCTTTTCCTAATCAGCCACCATTCAGATAATAATCTGTTTTCCTGTTTTTGCCACCAAAGTGGATAACTTCACATTAATCCACATTAAATTGCATCTGCCATGAATTTGCCCACTCACCCAACCTATCCAAGTCACCCTGCCTCCTCTTAGTATCCTCCTCACAGCTAACACTGCTGCCCAGCTTCGTGTCATCCGCAAACTTGGAGATGCTGCATTTAATTCCCTCATCCAAGTCATCAATATATATTGTAAACAACTGGGGTCCCAGCAATGAGCCTTGCGGTACCCCACTAGTCACTGCCTGCCATTCTGAAAAGGTCCCGTTTATTCCCACTCTTTGCTTCCTGTCTGCTAACCAATTCTCTCTCCACATCAATACCTTACCCCCAATACCGTGTGCTTTAAGTTTGCACACTAATCTCCTGTGTGGGACCTTGTCAAAAGCCTTTTGAAAATCCAAATATACCACATCCACTGGTTCTCCCCTATCCACTCTACTAGTTACATCCTCAAAAAATTCTATGAAATTCGTCAGACATGATTTTCCTTTCACAAATCCATGCTGACTTTGTCCGATGATTTCACCGCTTTCCTAATGTGCTGTTATCACATCTTTGATAACTGACTCCAGCAGTTTCCCCACCACCGACGTTAGGCTAACCAGCCTATAATTCCCCGGTTTCTCTCTCCTTCCTTTTTTAAAAAGTGGGGTTACATTAGCCACCCTCCAATCCTCAGGAACTAGTCCAGAATCTAACGAGTTTTGAAAAATTATCACTAATGCATCCACTATTTCTTGGGCTACTTCCTTAAGCACTCTGGGATGCAGACCATCTGGCCCTGGGGATTTATCCGCCTTTAATCCCCTCAATTTACCTAACACCACTTCCCTACTAACATGTATTTCGCTCAGTTCCTCCATCTCACTGGACCCTCTGTCTCCTACTATTTCTGGAAGATTATTTATGTCCTCCTTAGTGAAGACAGAGCCAAAGTAATTATTCAATTGGTCTGCCATGTCCTTGCTCCCCATAATCAATTCACCTGTTTCTGTCTGTAGGGGACCTACGTTTGTCTTTACCAGTCTTTTCCTTTTTACATATCTATAAAAGCTTTTACAGTCAGTTTTTATGTTCCCTGCCAGTTTTCTCTCATAATCTTTTTTCCCTTTCCTAATTAAGTTTTGTCGTTACTCTCCTAATAGCTTTTTTGGTTGTCTTCTGATGGTTTTTAAAAGCTTCCCAATCTTCTAACTTCCCACTAATAGTTGCTATATTATATGGCTTCTCTTTTACTTTGATGCTGACTTTGACTTCCCTTGTCAACATGGTCAACTCATTCTCCATTTAGAATACTTCTTCATCTTTGGGAAGTATCAATACTGCACCTTCTGAATTTCCCCCAGAAACTCCAGCCATTGCTGTCCTACTCTCATCCCTGATAGTATCCCCTTCCAATCAACATTGGCCAGCTCACCTTTCATGTCTCTTTAATTCTCTTTACATCTCTTTCAATTACTCTCACTGCAGCCTGCAGCATGTAATTGCCCTTTCAGCAATCTACTTTTAAATCAACTTCATAATCTCTTGACTTCCTGATCTACTCGGTGGAACAAGTAGGAACACATTTAAGCGGCGAAGGTTCATCACCATGGCATCACCTGAGGCATGGCAGGAGGGTTGGGGGTGGAGGGTGGGAGGAGGAACTCCAAGCCAGTTGAAATACCTGCTGTACCCACCATCTTGTTACCAAGTGTGCAGTTGTTGAACAAAATTGAAGACCTGAGGGCTAGATTGCTGTACTGAAGAGAAATGAGAGATTGTTGTGTTCTATTTTTGAACAAAACGTGGCTTACTCCCAGGATGCCAGATGCAGGGATCAGACCTGAAAGTGTCTTGACTTACCAAATGGACTAGGCTGCTAATTTGGAAAAGCAGGAGTTGAGTGCTTCATGATAAACTCTCGGTGCTGCTCCAATTTGGCAGTTTTGTTGAACTTACATTTCCCTGAACTTGAAAACCTAACAATCATATGCCATCCATTCCATTTACCGAGGGGTTCTCATCCAGAATACTGACTGCAGTTTACATACCATCAGCAGCTGACTATATCAAGCGTTTGAGATACTGCATGATGCTGTCTGCAAACAAGAAACAATCCATCCCAACGTATTTCAAACCATAGTGGGGTCTCCAACCAGGCTTGTTTGAAGGAAACCCTCCGCAATTACCATCAGCATATAGTCTGTAGCATCAGAGATCCTAACACAGTAGACCACTGCTGTATTACAATAAGGAATGCCTACCATTCCATACCTAATCCGCATTTCAGTAAATCTGATCTCTTGGCTGTCCTTCCCCTACCTGCATACAGATAGAGGCTAAAGAACAAAGCCCACAGATTTAGACAACAAAGAAGTGGTTGTGGGAGGCAGAAGAGGGGCTACAGGATTGACTCAAGTGAGTGGACTGGGTCGTGCTCAAGGATTCATCTGTGGATGTGAATGAATATATCATGGTTGTCACAGACTTCATAAAACAGTTGTAGATGAGCGTATCCCCACAAAATCGTTCAGAGTCTTCCCCAACAAGAAGCCCTGGATAAACCACAGATCCGCCATCTGCTGAGGGCCCTGATCAGACGTATTCAAGTCTGGTGACCAAGAACATTACAAGAGGTTCAGGTATGATCTCTGCAAAGCCATCTCACGGGTGAAGTGACAGTTCCGGACTAACCTTGAGCAATGAAAGATGCTCGACAGTTGTGGCAGGGCTTGAATACGATCACCTCTTGGCAGTGTGGAGGATCAGAGGGATCTTGGGGTCTGAGTCCATAGGACACTCAAAGCTGCTATGCAGGTTAACTCTGTGGTTAAGAAGGCATACGGTGTATTGGCCTTCATCAATCGTGGGATTGAGTTTAAGAGCCGAGAGGTAATGTTGCAGCTATATAGGACCCTTGTCAGACCCCATTTGGAGTACTGTGCTCAGTTCTGATCGCCTCACTACAGGAAGGACGTAGAAACCAGAGAAAGAGTTCAGAGGAGGTTTACAAGGATGTTGCCTGAATTTGGGCGCATACCTTATGAGAATAGGTTGAATGAACTCGACCTTTATTCCTTGGAGCGACGGAAGATGAGAGGTGACCTGGTAGAGGTGTACAAGATAATGAAAGGCATTGATCTTGTGGATAGTCAGAGGCTTTTCCCCAGGGCTGAAATGGCTAGCACGAGGGGGCATAGTTTTAAGGTGCTTGGAAGTAGGTACAGAGGAGATGTCAGGGGTAGGATTTTTACGCAGAGTGCTGAGTGCATGGAATGGGCTCCCGGCGGTGGTGGAGGCGGAAACAATAAGGTCTTTTAAGAGACTCCTGGATGACCATGTGGTGGTGGCATCCGTTAGTCTCGTGAGACCATGGATCTGCTCCTGGAAAGTCTTGCTTCAGTCTGTGTTAGAGCAGTGTCTGTTGTGGCTGTAGAGGCCCACACGGGAGTGACAGTCTCGGCTGCAGTGACTGCACTCGAAGGCGCTGTCCTCCAGTGTTGTCTTGGTGCTGTTTTCCCAACGAGTGCGCTTTTCTTCAGCTTCTCTTCTCCTCTTTTCAGACCTCTGCGTAGTTCCAGCCTCCAGTGAGAGCGATCGCTTGCGATGTCCTCCCACCTCTCGACGTTCACTTTCAGTGACTTCGTGTCTCTCTTGCAAACGTCTTTCAAACGAAGATGGGGCTGCCCTTGTGCTCTCTTGCCAGAGGCCAGTTCCCCGTACAGCAGGTCTTTTGGGATCCTTCCGTCTGACATGCGGTGTACGTGGCCCAGCCAGCGGAGACGGCTTTGTTGGAGCAAGGTGAAGAGGCTGGGTATCTGGGCGCGAGCCAGGACCTCATTGTTGGTGACTCGGTCAGTCCACGTGATGTCCAGGATGTGTCTCAGGCTACGAAGGTGGAAGGCGTTGAGACGCCGCTCTTGTCTGTAGTGGAGGCTCCAGGTCTCGCTGCCGTAAAGCAGTGTGCTGAGGACACAGGCCCTGTAGACTGCAACTCTGGTGTGTGCTGTCAGCTTTCTGTTCTCCCAGACTCTCTTTGTCAGCCTGGTGAATGTTGAGGCTGTTCGTCCGATCCGTCTGTTGATCTCGGGGTCTAGAGAGAGGCTGTTTGTCATGGTGGAGCCAAGGTATGTAAACTTGTATCCAGCTCGTAGTTGTTGATGATAATGGCAGGGGGGTGCTCAACGCCTTGGCCCAACACATTGGATTTCTTCAGGCTGATGGTTAAGCTGAAGTCCTGGCAGGTTCTTGAGAAGCTGTCCATGAGGCGTTGCAGTTGCTCTTCAGAGTGTGTTGCCAGTGCCATGTCGTCTGCAAACAACATGTCCCTGATGAGTACTTCAGGGACCTTGGTTTTTGCCCTCAGCCAGAACAGACTGAACAGCTACGTGGAGCTTAGAAGAATAGAGGGCTATGGGTAAAGCCTAGGTAGTTCTAAGGTAGGGACATGTTCGGCACAGATTTTTGGGCTGAGGGCCTGTATTGTGCTGTTGATTTTCTATGTTTCTCTGTTTTTACCTCTTACAAAGTTAAATCAAGTGACATAGCCAGTGACAGATGCCTTCCATGCTAGCTCTGCTTATCGTGGAGGAACCATCATGAACTCCCACACCCCCGATGACCCTGTGATTTCAGTCCCTGAGGCCAACATGCGAGCAGCATTCAGGAGGTGAACCGACGAAAAGCATCGAGCCTACCTCAAATGGACCGGTGCCTAACAACGTGTTGATCTGCCTCAGTGACTGTCGCCTGGAAGCACTTGCATCCACAGTGACGGAGGGTTGTGAGGGGTTGGTGACGAAACATCTGTCATTGATCTGAATGATCATGTGCTGAACTGGATCTGCAAATTTGCAACTGACACCAAGACTGGGCACATAGTGGACGGTGAGGAAGGGTGTCATGGCTTGCAATGGTATCTGGACCAGCTGTAAAAATGGGCTGGAAAATGGCAGATGGAGTTTAATGCAGACAAGTGTGAGGTATTGCAATTTGGTAGGACAAACCAGGGTAGGTCTTACACAGAGAATGGTAGGGCAGTAAGGAGTGCCATAGAAAAAGGGATCTGGGAATACAGGTCCATAATTTGTTAAAAGTGGTGTCTTAGGTAGATGTGTGTGTTCGTCCATCGTCGACATTGATGAGGACCTCGACACCATTATGATGGTGTCAAGACTAGCGCGTGAGGGAAAGTTATGCAGCGTCAGCCTCACTCTCTCTTCCCAATTCCCATCTGGATCCAGTGGCAAGACAGAGTCGAGACGGCTGAAGATGGGACTAGGTGCAGTGGATGACCAGGACGTCTTCTGTGTCTTGTCCTGCTCTACACGTTCCACGATGCTTGCAGAGACCGTTGGACCTTGCATTGGTCTCGTCCACTCAATCTGCCAGAGTCTGTCTTCACGTGCTCAAATAGACAACTCCCTATCTCACCAAGGGTTTGAGACCCGTCGGCTACCCTCACCTGGTTTAGCCGGCTTGTTGAAACCGTTGTCTAGGGTGTGACTGCTGTCGCATGCAAACAGCTACAGGTAGATACGGTCATAAAGAAAGCATTTAGCACATTGGCCTTCATATATCAGTATTGAATACAGGAGATGGGATGCTATATTGAAATTGTATAAAACATTGGTGAGGCCTAATTTGGAGTACTGTGTGCAGTTTGGTCATCTACCTACAGGCAAAATGTAAATAAGGTTGAAAGAGTACAGAGAAAATTTACAAGTATGTTGCCGGGACTGGAGGACCTGAATTATAAGGAAAGTTTGAAAGTCCTGCTGAAGGGTCTCAGCCCGAAACCTCGACTGTACTCTATTCCGTCGATGCTGCCTGGCCTGCTGAGTTCATCCAGCATTTTGTGTGTGTTGCTTGAACATCATGCCAAGTAGACCAAGCAGTTAATTATTGACCAGGAGGAGGAAACCAGAGGTCCATGAGCCAGTCCTCGTTGATGATCGGGGTGGAGCGGGTGAAATTCCTCGGTGATATTATTTCAGAGGACCTGTCCTGGGCCCAGCACACAAGTGAAGAAAGCACGGCAGCACCTCTACTTCCTTAGGAGTTTTCAAAGAGTTGGCATGACATCTAAAATTTTGACAAACTTCAATAGATATGTAGTAGAGAGCATCATGGTAATGTGTGCATACACGTACATACTGTACACTGTAACAGTGGATGAGACAGGTACATTAACATCATTTAAAATACATTCAGACAGGTCCATGGACAGGAAAGGTTTAGAGGGCTATGGACCAAACACAGGCAGACAGGACGGACAGGCTTAGATGGGATGTGGGCCAATGAAGCTGGGAAATGGTGCAACATGGATGAGATGGGCTGTGACTATCCCATTTGTAATCTTCTGCAACTGAAGATTTACTTTTGTCCTTAATTCTCAGACCTGAAGCTTTGACTGCTTGCCTCCCTCCTTCCCTCCCTCTTCCCTCCCTCGCTCTCTCTCATCTTCCCTTCTCTTCTCTCTTTTCTCCGTCTCCCTCTCAGCCTCCCTTTTCTTTTCCCCTTTCTTTCTTTCCCCTCCTCTCCCTCTCTCTCCACACATACGCTGCTCAACATGCTGAGAGCTTCCACCATTCTCTATGTTACTACATCTGATGGTTTTGACTGATGATAGGGCCAGTCTGCTTTAACACTTTCCTGTGCGGTAGGACATACTATTTATCTACACGCTCTCACAGCCCTGCCAGAGGGAGTAAGGGAGCTATGAAATGCACAGCCTTTCTCTGGCTGTGGTTGGTGCAGGGAAGTGCTTGAACTAATTCAAACCACTCTCACCTCCCACTGCCCTCGAGGGTGTGGAAATACAGACAGGGGAGTTTCACAGTGACAGGGGAAAGACTGAGGTGACAACAGTGTTCTCAAAGACTGGCCTCTCTCTGACCTGAAGGTGAGTGGAGAGCCCACCCTCCAAACCTCCTGAGAAGATAGAGGTAAGTCACCCCTTCAAACCATCACAGTCTATGTGTGGGAAGTTGTCAGTGGGGGGTGGGGGGGGAGGCAGGGAGAGACTCCTAGGGTTCAGATCCTGCAACAGTGAAGGAATGGTCTGAGAGAGAACAGTGGAGGGGGAGCCTGTGGGTATCGGTGTTCGCCTGCCCTTACTCCTCATCTTTCTCGTTGGCAAGAGTTGGAGGTTTCAGGAGGGGCTGTCTGAGTAGCCTGGGTGAGTATGTGCTGTGCGTTTGATAGATGGTGCACACTGCTGCCACTGTGTGCGGTGGTGTGGGGGGCTGACTGGGCAGGCTGCTCTGTCCTGGCTGGTGTCGAGCTCCTTTACAGTTGTAAGAGCCGCCACATGCAGTGAAGTGGGAAGTGTTTGATCGGCCCCGGACCTGCAGACGGGGAGCGGGGGAAAGACCTCATGACTCATTCTCCATGGGATCTGCAGCCTGTTACTTGCCCCTGGAACCATAGTGTTTATGTGACCCACTCAGTTGAGTTCCTGATCAGTGGGCACCCCCATGGATGTGGAGGGTGGGGGGACTGGGTAACAGGAATACCACTGAACGGGGGGGGGGAGGGGAGGGCACGTGATGTTCACTGTCGAGGGTATTTATCCACAACATCACCCAAAGTCTCCAGCTGTAACAGGGAGAATAAACCCAGGCAGGATGAGTTGCAGCTGAAACTAACGGTGAGTTCAGTCCATGAGGGGAAGTCAGGATTCAAGTTTATTTCCTGTACACAAGTGTAAAGGAGAACAGAATTATTCTTACTCCAGATCTGATGCAGAATGAGAAAAAAACAAAGTAAGATATACAACACAATAATAATTAAAACACAATAAATATACATACATAAAATAACTTATATATAGTGCCTATAAAAAATATTCAACTCCCTTGGAGGTTTTCATGTTTTATTGTTTTACAACATTGAATCACAGTGGACTTAATTTGGCTTTTTTTGACCGATCAACAGAAAAAGACTCTTCTGTGTCAAAGTGAAAACAGATCTCATCAAAGTGATCTAAATTAATTACAAATATAAAACACAAAATAATTGATTGCATATGTATTCACCCCCTTCAAGTCAGAATTTACTAGATGCAGTTTGAACGGGGCACGACTGCACAAGCGCGTAGAGGTCGGCCAGTGAGAACAGTGGGAAGAGTTTAAAGCCAGCAGAGTTGAGAAGGTGACGGTTATTTCTTCAGAGGTTTGAACGAGGCACGACTATAGAAACATAGAAACATAGAAAATAGGTGCAGGAGTAGGCCATTCAGTCCTTCGAGCCTGCACCGCCATTCAGTATGATCATGGCTGATCATCCAACTCAGAACCCTGTACCAGCCTTCCCTACATACCCCCGATCCCTTTAGTCACAAGGGCCACATCTAACTCCCTCTTAAATATAGCCAATGAACTGGCCTCAACTGTTTCCTGTGGCAGAGAATTCCACAGATTCACCACTCTCTGGGTGAAGAAGTTTTTCCTAATCTCGGTCCTAAAAGGCTTCCCCTTTATCCTCAAACTGTGACCCCTCGTTCTGGACTTCCCCAACATCGGGAACAATCTTCCTGCATCTAGCCTGTCCAATCCCTTTAGGATTTTATACGTTTCAATCAGGTCCCCCCTCAATCTTCTAAATTCCAACGAGTATAAGCCTAGTTCATCCAGTCTTTCATCATATGAAAGTCCTGCCATCCCAGGAATCAATCTGGTGAACCTTCTTTGTACTCCCTCTATGGCAAGGATGTCTTTCCTCAGATTAGGGGACCAAAACTGGACACAATACTCCAGGTGTGGTCTCACCAAGGCCTTGTACAATTGCAGTAGTACCTCCCTGCTCCTGTACTCGAATACTCTTGCTATAAATGCCAGCATACCATTCGCCTTTTTCACCGCCTGCTGTACCTGCATGCCCACTTTCAATGACTGGTGTATAATGACACCTAGGTCTCGTTGCACCTCCCCTTTTCCTAATCAGCCACCATTCAGATAATAATCTGTTTTCCTGTTTTTGCCACCAAAGTGGATAACCTCACATTTATCCACATTAAATTGCATCTGCCATGAATTTGCCCACTCACCCAACCTATCCAAGTCACCCTGCATCCTCTTAGCATCCTCCTCACTGCTAACACTGCCACCCAGCTTCGTGTCATCCGCAAACTTGGAGATGCTGCATTTAATTCCCTCATCCAAGTCATTAATATATATTGTAAACAACTGGGGTCCCAGCACTGAGCCTTGCGGTACCCCATTAGTCACTGCCTGCCTTTCTGAAAAGGTCCCGTTTATTCCCACTCTTTGCTTCCTGTCTGCTAACCAATTCTCTATCCACATCAATACCTTACCCGCAATACCGTGTGCTTTAAGTTTGCACACTAATTGTCTGTGTGGGACCTTGTCAAAAGCCTTTTGAAAATCCAAATATACCACATCCACTGGTTCTCCCCTATCCACTCTACTAGTTACATCCTCAAAAAATTCTATGAGATTCGTCAGACACAGATTTTCATGTCTATGTCATGACTATGCAAGCGCGAGGAGGTCAGCCAGTGAGAACAGCGGGAAGAGTTTAAAAAGAAGATGGATTTACAGAGCGAGCATCAAAGTAGTGGGAGACAGAGTAGGAAGGCTTTGACTCAATGAGGCTTCTGCGATAAAGGGTTGAGGCAAGTTAGGTTATCTGTTTAAAATAAAGACAGAGAACATGTGTGTGAGGCCATTTTTCTGTGCTCGGTGTCAGATGTGGGAGGTCCTAGAGACTCCCAGCCTCCCCGACGACCGCATCTGCACCAGGTACGTCGAGCTACAGCTCCTTAGAGACCACGTTAGGGAACTGGAGCTGCAACTCGATCACCTTCGTCTGGTCAGGGAGAGTGAGGAGGTGATAGAGAGGCGCTATAGGCAGGTACTCACCCGGAGACCACAGGAGACGGAGAAGGTGGGTAACAGTCAGGAGAGGGAAGGGCAAGAAGCAGGTACTAGAGAGTACCCCAGTGGCTGTCCCCCTTAACAATAAGTACTCCTTTTTGAGTACTGTTGGGGGGGACGGCCTACCTGGAGGAAGCAACAGTGGCCGCACCTCTGGCACAGAGTCTGGCCCTGTGGCTCAGAAGGGGAGGGAAAGGAAGAGGATGGCAGCAGTAATAGGGGACTCTATAGTTAGGGAGTCAGACGGGCGATTCTGTGGATGCAGGAAAGAAACGCGGATGGTAGTTTGCCTCCCAGGTGTCAGGGATGTTTCTGATCACGTCCATGATATCGAAGTGGGAAGAACAGCCAGAGGTCGTGGTACATATTGGTACCAACGACATAGGTTAGAAAAGGGAGGAGGTCCTGAAAACAGACTACAGGGAGTTAGGAAAGAAGTTGAGAAGCAGGACCTCAAAGGTAGTAATCTCGGGATTATTGCCTGTGCCACATGACAGTGAGTATAGGAATAGAATAAGGTGGAGGATAAATGCGTGCCTGAGGGGCAGAGATTCAGATTTCTGGATCATTGGGAGCTCTTCTGGGGCAGGTGTGACCTGTACGAAAAGGACGGGTTGCACTTGAATCGAGGGGGACAAATATCCTGGCGGGGAGGTTTGCTAAGGCTATTGGGGAGAGTTTAAATTAGAGTTGCTGGGGGGTGGGGACCAAACTGAAGTGACGGAGGAAAGGGAGGTTGGCTCACAAATAGAGTAAGCTTGGAGACAGTGCGAATGGGAGGATAGGCAGGTGATAGAGAAGGGACGCACTCAGACTGATAGTTTGAGATGTGTCTATTTTAATGCAAGGAGTATCAGGAATAAAGTAGATGAGCTTAGAGCATGGATCAGCACTTGGAGCTATGATGTTGTGGCCATTACAGAGACTTGGATGGCTCGGGGACAGGAATGATTACTTAGAGTGCCAGGCTTCAGATGTTTTAGAAAGGACAGGGAGGGAGGCAAAAGAAGTGGGGTGTGGCACTGTTGATCAGAGATGGTATCATGGCTGCAGAAAAGGAGGAATTCATGGAGAGGATGTCTACGGAGTCTCTGTGGGTGGAAGTTAGGAATAGGAAGGGGTCAATAACTTTACTGGGTGTTTTTTATAGACCAGCCAATAGTAACAGGGATATCGAGGAGCAGATAGGGGGTCAGATTCTGGAAAGGAGTAATAATAACAGGGTTGTCGTGGTGGGAGATTTTAATTTTCCAAATATTAATTGGCATCTCCCGAGAGTGAGGGGTTTAGATGGTGTGGAATTTGTTAGGAGTGTTCAGGAAGGTTTCTTGACACGATATGTAGATAAGCCTACAAGAGGAGAGGCTGTACTTGATCTGGTATTGAGAAATGAACCTGGTCAGGTGTCAGGTCTCTCAGTGAGAGACCATTTTGGAGATAATGATCACAATTCTATCTCCTTTACTATAGCATTGGAGAGGGATAGGAACAGACAAGTTAGGGAAACGTTTAATTGGAGTAAGGGGAACTATGAGGCTATCAGGCAGGAACTTGGAAGCATAAATTGGAAACAGATGTTCTCAGGGAAACATATGGAAGAAATATGGCAAATGTTCAGGGGTTATTTACCTGGGATTCTGAGTAGGTACGTTCCAATGAGACATGGAAAGGATGGTTGGGTACAGAAACCATTGTGTACAAAGGCTGTTGTAAATCTAGTCAAGAAGAAAAGAAGAGCATACAAAAGGTTCAAAAAACTAGGTAATGATATGAATCTAGAAGATTATAAGGCTAGCAGGAAAGAGTTTAAGAATGAAATTAGGAGAGCCAGAAGGGCCATGAGGAGGCCTTGGCAGACAGGATTAAGGAAAACCCCAAGGCATTCTACAAGTATGTGAAGAGCAAGAGGATAAGACGTGAGAGAATAGGACCAATCAAGTGTGACAATGGAAAAGTGTGTATGGAACCGGAGGAAATAGCGGAGGTACTTAATGAATACTTTGCTTCAGTATTCACTACAGAAAAGGATCTTGGTGATTGTAGGGATGACTTACAGCAGATTGAGAAGCTTGTGCATGTGGATATTAAGGAAGAGGATGTGCTGGAGCTTTTGGAAAGCATCAAGTTGGTTAAGTCCCCAGGACCGTACGGGATGTACCCCAGGCTACTGTGGGAAGCGAGGGAGGAGATTGTTGAGCCTCTGGCAATGATCTTTGTTTCATCAATGAGGACGGGAGAGGTTCCAGAGGATTGGAGGGTTGCGTATGTTGTTCCCTTGTTCAAGAAAGGGAGTAGGGATAGCCCAGGATATTATAGGCCAGTGAGTCTTACTTCAGTGGTTGGTAAGTTGATGGAGAAGATCCTGAGAGGCAGGATTTACGAACATTTGGAGAGGCATAATATGATTAGGAATAGTCAGCATGGCTTTGTCAAGGGCAGGTCGTGCCTTAGGAGCCTGATTGCATTTTTTGAGGATGTGACTAAACACATTGATGAAGGTAGAGCCGTAGATGTAGTGTATATGGATTTTAGCAAGGCATTTGATAAGGTACTGTATGCAAGGCTTATTGAGAAAGTAACGAGACATGGGATACAAGGGGGCATTGCTTTGTGGATCCAGAACTGGCTTGCCCACAGAAGGCAGAGGGGTTGTAGATGGATCAAATTCTGCATGGAAGCCGGTGACCAGTGGTGTGCCTCAGGGATCTGTTCTGGGACCCCTACTCTTTGTGATTTTTATAAATGACCTGGATGAGGAAGTGGAGGGATGGGTTAGTAAATTTGCTGATAACACAAAGGTTGGGGGTGTTGTGGATAGTGTGGGGGGCCTGTCAGAGGTTACTACGGGACTTTGGTAGGATGCAAAATGGGGCTGAGAAGTGGCAGATGGAGTTCAACCCAGATAAGTGTGAGGTGGTTCATTTTGGTAGGTCAAAGATGATTGCAGAATATAGTATTATTGGTAAGACTCTGGGCAGTGTGGAGGATCAGAGGGATCTTGATGTCCAAGTCCATAGGACACTCAAAGCTGCTACCCAGGTTGACTCTATAGTTAAGATGGCATACGGTGCATTGGCCTTCATCAATCGTGGGATTGAGTTTAAGATCGGAGAGGTAATGTTGCAGCTATATTGGACCCTGGTCAGACCCCACTTGGAGTACTGTGCTCATTTCTGGTCACCTCACTACAGGAAACCATAGAAAGGATGCAGAGGAGATTTACAAGGATGTTTCCTGGATTGGGGAGCATGCCTTATGAGAATAGGTTGAATGAGCTCGGCCTTTTCTCCTTAGAGTGACGGAGGATGAGAGGTGATAGAGGTGTATAAGATGATAAGAGGCATTGATCGTGTGGATAGTCAGAGGCTTTTCCCCAGGGCTGAAATGGTTAGCACGAGAGGACATAGTTTTAAGGTGCTTGGAAGAAGGTACAGAGGAGATGTCAGGGGTAAGTTTTTTACGCAGAGAGTGGTGGGTGCGTGGAATGGGCTGCCGGCGACGGTGGTGGAGGTGGAAACGATTGGATCTTTTAAGAGACTCCTGGATGGCTACATGAGCTTAGAAGAATAGAGGGCTATGGGTAAAGCCTCGGTAGTACTAAGGCAGGGAAATGTTCGGCACAGCTTTGTGGACAGAAGAGCCTGTATTGTGATGTAGGTTTTCTATGAGGAAAAACTTTTTCACACAGAGGGTTCAGGGTCTGTTGAATGCTCTGCCTCAGAAGCAGTGGAGGCCAGTTCTCTGGATTCTTTCAAGACAGAGTTAGATAGAGCTCTTAAAGATAGTGGAGTGAAGGGATATGGGGAGAAGGCAGGAACTGGATAATGATTGTGGATGATCAGCCATGATCACAGTGAATGGCGGTGCTGGCTCAAAGGGCTGAATGGCCTACTCCTGCACCTATTGTCTATTGTCTATGTTTCTCTGCACCTTTGGCAGCAATTACAGCCATGAGCAAGTGTGGATGGGTCAATTCAGCTTTGCACATCAGGACATTACAATTTCTCCCCATTCTTCCTTACAAAACTGCTCAAGCTCTGTCAGATTGCAGGGGGATTGTGAGTGAACAGCCCTTTTCAAGACCAGTCAGAAATTCTCATTTGGATTGAACTCTGGACTCTGACTTGGACAGTAATTTTCTTTTGCATACTTCATCAGATTTTTGTCCAGGATTTCCCTGTATTTCCCATGGGATCTGCAGCCTGCAACCTGTCCCTGTAGCCACAGTGTGCCCGAACCGGTGAGCTCGTGGTCAGTGGTGACCACCATGGATTTGGAGGGTGGGTTAGTGGTGGTGTGGGATGTGGAGGGGTGGGTTAGTGGTGGTGTGGGATGTGGAGGGGGTGGGTTAGTGGTGGTGTGGGATGTGGAGGGGTGGGTTAGTGGTGGTGTGGGATCTGGAGGGTGGGTTAGTGGTGGTGTGGGATGTGGAGGGGGGGTTAGTGGTGATGTGGGATGTGGAGGGGTGGGTTACTGGTGGTGTGGGATGTGGAGGAGAAGGTTAGTGGTGATGTGGGATGTGGAGGGGTGGGTTTGTGGTGATGTGGGATGTGGAGGGGTGGGTTAGTGGTGGTGTGGGATATGGAGGGGTGGGTTAGTGGTGGTGTGGGATGTGGTGGGGTGGGTCAGTGTTGGTGTGGGATGTGAAGGGGGTGTTAGCGGTGGTGTGGGATGTGGAGGGGTGGTTAGTGGTGGTGGGATGGGTTAGTGGTGTTGTGGGATATGGACGGGTGGGTTAGTGGTGGTCTGGGACGTGGGTGGGTTAGTGGTGTTGTGGGATATGGAGGGCTGGGTCGTGAGAGGGATGAGCAGGGAGTGCTTGTGGGAGGTTTGGTGAGGAGGGAGTTCTCTGGGAGGGTTAGTGAGGAGGGAGTGCTGTGGGAGGGATGAGAATGGAGTTCTGTGGGAGGGATGAGGAGTGAGTGCTGTGGGAGGGTGGGTGAGGAGGGAGTGCTGTGGGAGAGATGCAGAGGGAGTGCTGTGGGAGGGATGAGGAGGGAGTTCTGTGGGAGGGTTGGTGAGGAGGGTGTTCTGTGGGAGGAATGAGGAGGGAGTGCTGTGGGAGGGTTGGTGAGTAGTGAGTTCTGTGGGAGGGATGAGGAGGGAGTGCTATGGGAGGAATGAGGAGGGACTGCTGTGGGAGGGTTGGTGAGGAGGGAGTGCTGTGGGAGGGATGAGGAGTGCTGTGGGAGTGATGAGGGAGTTCTGTGGGAGAGTTGGTGAGGAGGGAGTTCTGTGGGAGGGATGAGGAGGGACTGCTGTGGGAGGGTTGGTGAGGAGGTAGTTCTGTGGGAGCGATGAGTAGGGACTGCTGTGGGAGGGATGAGAAGGGAGTTCTGTGGGAGGGATGAGGAGGGAGTTCTGTGGGAGGGATAAGGAGGGAGTGCTGTTATAGGGTTGGTGAGGAGGGAGTGTTGTGGGAGGGGTGATGAGGAGGGAGAGCTTTGGGAGGGTTGGTGAGGACGGAGTTCTGTGGGAAGGTTGGTGAGGAGGGAGTGCTGAGGGAGAGATGAGGAGGGAGTTCTGTGGGAGGGACAAGTAGGGAGTTCTATGGGAAGGATGAGAAGGGAGTGCTGTGGGAGGGTTGGTGAGGAGGGAGTGCTGTGGGAGGGATGAGGAGGGAGTGCTGTGGGAGGGATAGGAGGGAGTTCTATGGGAAGGATGAGAAGGGAGTTCTGTGGGAGGGATAAGGAGGGAGTGCTGTGGGATGGTTGGTGAGGAGGGAGTGCTGTGGGAGGGTTGGTGAGGAGGGAGTTCTGTGAGAGGGATGAGGAGTGAGTGCTGTGGGATGGTTGGTGAGGAGGGAGTTCTGTGAGAGGGTTGGTGAGGAGGGAGTGCTGTGAGAGGGATGAGGAGGGAGAGCTGTGGGAGGGATGGTGAGGAGGGAGTGCTGTGGGAGGGTTGCTGAGGAGGGAGTGCTGTGGAAGGGATGGTGAGGAGGGAGTGCTGTGGGAGGGATGAGGAGAGAGTGCTGTGGGAGGGATGAGGAGGGAGAGCTGTGGGAGGGATGAGGAGGGAGTTCTATGGGAAGGATGAGAAGGGAGTGCTGTGGGAGGGTTGGTGAGGAGGTAGTTCTGTGGGAGGGTTGGTGAGGAGGGAGTGCTCTGGGAGGGTTGGTGAGGAGGTAGTTCTGTGGGAGGGAAGAGGAGGGAGTGCTGTGGGAAGGATGAGAAGGGAGTTCTGTGGGAGGGATAAGGAGGGAGTGCTGTGGGAGGGTTGGTGAGGAGGGAGTGCTGTGGGAGGGTTGGTGAGGAAGGAGTGCTATGGGAGGGATGAGAAGCGAGTTCTGTTGGAGGGATGAGAAGGGAGTTCTGTGGGAGGGATGAGGAGGGAGTGCTGTGGGAGGGATGAGGAGGGAGTTCGGTGAGAGGGATGAGGAGGGAGTTCTGTGTGAGGGATGAGGAAGGAGTGCTGTGCGAGAGTTGGTGTGGAGGGAGTTCTGTAGGAGGGATGAGGAGAGAGTGCTATGGGAGGAATGAGGAGGGACTGCTGTGGGACGGTTGGTGAGGAGGGGGTTCTCTGGGAGGGATGAGGAGGGAGTTCTGTGGGAGGGATGAGAAGGGAGTTCTGTGGGAGGGATGAGGAGGGAGTTCTGTGGGAAGGATAAGGAGGGAGTGCTGTTATAGGGTTGGTGAGGAGGGAGTTCTGTGAGAGGGATGAGCAGTGAGTGCTGTGGGAGGGTTGGTGAGGAGGTAGTTCTGTGGGAGCGATGAGGAGGGAGTTCTGTGGGAGGGATAAGGAGGGAGTGCTGTTATAGGGTTGGTGAGGAGGGAGTATTGTGGGAGGGGTGATGAGGACGGAGTGCTTGGGGAGGGATGAGGAGGGAGTGCTGTGGGAGGGATGAGGAGGCTGTGCTGTGGGAGGGTTGGTGAGGAGGGAGTGCTGTGGGAGGGATGAGGAGGGAGTTCTGTGGGAGGGATGAGGAGGGTGTGCTGTGGGTGGGTTGGTGAGGAGGGAGTTCTGTGGGAGGGATGAGGAGGGAGTGCTGTGGGAGGGTTGGTGAGGAGGGAGTGCGGTGGGAGGGTTGGTGAGGAGGGAGTGCTGTGGGAGGGATGAGGAGGGAGTGCTGTGGGAGGGATGGTGAGGAGGGAGTGCTGTGGGAGGGATGAGGAGGGAGTGCTGTGGGAGTGATGGTGTGGAGGGAGTGCTGCGGGAGGGATGAGGAGAGAGTGCTGTGGGAGGGATGAGGAGGGAGAGCTGTGGGAGGGATGAGGAGTGCTGTGGGAGTGATGAGGAGGGAGTTCTATGGGAAGGATGAGAAGGGAGTGCTGTGGGAGGGTTGGTGAGGAGGGAGTTCTGTGAGAGGGATGAGGAGTGAGTGCTGTTGGAGGGTTAGTGAGGAGGGAGTGCTGTGGGAGTGTTGGTGAGGAGGGAGTGCTGTGGGAGGGATGAGGAGGGAGTGCTGTGGGAGGGATGGTGAGGAGGAATTGCTGTGGGGGGGATGAGGAGGGAGTGTTCTGGGAGGGATGGTGAGGAGGGAGTGCTGTGGGAGGGATGAGGAGAGAGTGCTGTGGGAGGGATGAGGAGGGAGAGCTGTGGGAGGGATGAGGAGTGCTGTGGGATTGATGAGGAGGGAGTTCTATGGGAAGGATGAGAAGGGAGTGCTGTGGGAGGGTTGGTGAGGAGGTAGTTCTGTGGGAGGGCTGGTGAGGAGGGAGTGCTGTGCGAGGGTTGGTGAGGAGGTAGTTCTGTGGGAGGGAAGAGGAGGGAGTGCCGTGGGAAGGATGAGAAGGGAGATCTGTGGGAGGGATAAGGAGGGAGTGCTGTGGGGGTGTTGGTGAGGAGGGAGTGCTGAGGGAGAGATGTGGAGGGAGTTCTGTGGGAGGGACAAGTAGGGAGTTCTATGGGAAGGATGAGAAGGGAGTGCTGTGGGAGGGTTGGTGAGGAGGGAGTGCTGTGGGAGGGTTGGTGAGGAGGGAGTGCTGTGGGAAGGATGAGGAGAGAGTTCTGTGGGAGGGCTGGTGAGGAGGGTATTCTGTGGGAGGGCTGGTGAGGAGGGTATTCTGTGGGAGGGATGAGGGGGGAGTGCTGTGGGAGGTTTGGTGAGGTGAGTTCTCTGGGAGGGTTGGTGAGGAAGGAGTGCTGTGGGAGGGATGAGAAGCGAGTTCTGTGGGAGGGATGAGAGGGGAGTTCTGTGGGAGGGATGAGGAGGGAGTGCTGTGGGAGGGATGAGGAGGGAGTTCGGTGAGAGGGATGAGGAGGGAGTTCTGTGTGAGGGATGAGGAGGGAGTGCTGTGCAAGAGTTGGTGAGGAGGGAGTTCTCTGGGAGGGATGAGGAGGGAGTTCTGTGGGAGGGATCAGGAGTGAATGCTGTGGGAGGGTTGATGAGGAGGGAGTGCTGTGGGAGGGATGAGGAGGGAGTTCTGTGGGAGGGATGAGGAGTGAATGCTGTAGGAGGGTTGGTGAGGAGGGAGTGCTGTGGGAGGGATGAGGAGGGAGTGCTGTGGGAGGGATGAGGAGGGAGTGCTGTGTGAGGGATGAGGAGTGCTGTGGGAGTGATGAGGAGGGAGAGCTGTGTGAGGGATGAGGAGGGAGAGCTGTGGGAGGGATGAAGAGTGCTGTGGGAGTGATGAGGAGGGAGTTCTGTGGGAAGGTTGGTGAGGAGGGAGTTCTGCGGGAGGGTGGGTGAGGAGCGACTTCTGTGAGAAGGTTGGTGAGGAGGGAGTGCTGTGGGAGGGATGAGGAGGGAGTTCTGTGGGAGGGATGAGGAGGAAGTACTATGGGAGGAATGAGGAGGGACTGCTGTGGGAGGGTTGGTGAGGAGGGTGTTCTCTGGGAGGAATGAGGATGGAGTGCTGTGGGAGGGTTGGTGAAGAGGGAGTTCTGTGGGAAGGATGAGGTGGGAGTGCTATGGGAGGAATGAGGAGGGACTGCTGTGGGAGGGTTGGTGAGGAGGTAGTTCTGTGGGAGGGATAAGGAGGGAGTGCTGTTATAGGGTTGGTGAGGAGGGAGTGTTGTGGGAGGGTGATGAGGAGGGAGTGCTTTGGGAGGGATGAGGAGGGAGTGCTCTGGGAGGGATGAGGAGGCAGTGCTGTGGGAGGGTTGGTGAGGAGGGAGTGCTGTGGGAGGGATGAGGAGGGAGTTCTGTGTGAGGGATGAGGAGAGAGTGCTGTGGGTGGGTTGTTGAGGAGGGAGTTCTGTGGGAGGGATGAGGAGGGAGTGCTGTGGGAGGGTTGGTGAGGAGGGAGTTCTGTGGGAGGGACAAGTAGGGAGTTCTATGGGATGGATGAGAAGGGAGTGCTGTGGGAGGGTTGGTGAGGAGGGAGTTCTGTGAGAGGGATAAGGAGTGACTGCTGTGGGAGGGTTGGTGAGGAGGGAATGCTGTGGGAGGGTTGGTGAGGAGGGAGTGCTGTGGGAGGGATGAGGAGGGAGTGCTGTGGGAGGGTTGGTGAGGAGGGAGTGCTGCGGGAGGGATGAGGAGGGAATGATGTGGGAGGGATGAGGAGGGAGAGCTGTGGGAGGGATGAGGAGTGCTGTGGGAGTGATGAGGAGGGAGTTCTGTGGGAGGGTTGGTGAGGAGGTAGTTCTGTGGCAGCGATGAGGAGGGAGTTCTGTGGGAAGGATAAGGAGGGAGTGCTGTTATAGGGTTGGTGAGGAGGGAGTGTTGTGGGAGGGGTGATGAGGAGGGAGTGCTGTGGGAGGGATGAGGAGGGAGAGCTGTGGGAGGGATGAGGAGTGCTGTGGGAGTGATGAGGAGGGAGTTCTATGGAAGGGTTGGTGAGGAGGGAGTTCTGTGAGAGGGATAAGGAGTGAGTGCTGTGGGAGGGTTGGTGAGGAGGGAGTGCTGTGGGAGGGATGAGGAGGGAGTGCTGTGGGAGGGATGAGGAGGGAGAGCTGTGGGAGGGATGAGGAGTGCTGTGGGAGTGATGAGGAGGGAGTTCTGTGGGAGGGTTGGTGAGGAGGGAGTTCTGTGGGAGGGATGAGGAGTGCTGTGGGAGGGATGAGGAGGGAGAGCTGTGGGAGGGATGAGGAGTGCTGTGGGTGTGATCAGGAGGGAGTTCTGTGGGAGGGTTGGTGAGGAGGGAGTTCTGTGGGAGGGATGAGGAGGGACTGCTGTGGGAGGGTTGGTGAGGAGGTAGTTCTGTGGCAGCGATGAGGAGGGAGTTCTGTGGGAAGGATAAGGAGGGAGTGCTGTTATAGGGTTGGTGAGGAGGGAGTGTTGTGGGAGGGGTGATGAGGAGGGAGTGCTGTGGGAGGGATTAGGAGGGAGAGCTGTGGGAGGGATGAGGAGTGCTGTGGGAGTGATGAGGAGGGAGTTCTGTGGGAGGGTTGGTGAGGAGGGAGTTCTGTGGGAGGGATGAGGAGGGACTGCTGTGGGAGGGTTGGTGAGGAGGTAGTTCTCTGGGAGGGTTGGTGAGGAAGGAGTGCTGTGGGAGGGATGAGAAGCGAGTTCTGTGGGACGGATGAGAGGGGAGTTCTGTGGGAGGGATGAGGAGGGAGTGCTGTGGGAGGGATGAGGAGGGAGTTCAGTGAGAGGGATGAGGAGGGAGTTCGGTGAGAGGGATGAGGAGGGAGTTCTGTGTGAGGGATGAGGAGGGAGTCCTGTGCAAGAGTTGGTGAGGAGGGTGTTCTCTGGGAGGGATGAGGAGGGAGTTCTGTGGGAGGGATGAGGAGAGAGTGCTGTGGGAGGGATGAGGAGGGAGAGCTGTGGGAGGAATGAGGAGTGCTGTGGGAGTCATGAGGAGGGAGTTCTATGGGAAGGATGAGAAAGGAGTGCTGTGGGAGGGTTGGTGAGGAGGGAGTTCTGTGAGAGGGATGAGGAGTGAGTGCTGTGGGAGGGTTGGTGAGGAGGGAGTGCTGTGGGAGGGATGGTGAGGAGGGAGTGCTGTGGGAGGGATGAAGAGGGAGTGCTGTGGGAGGGATGGTGAGGAGGGAGTGCTGCGGGAGGGATGAGGAGGGAATGCTGTGGGAGGGATGAGGAGGGAGAGCTGTGGGAGGGATGAGGAGTGCTGTGGGAGTGATGAGGAGGGAGTTCTGTGGGAGGGTTGGTGAGGAGGGAGTTCTGTGGGAGGGATGAGGAGGGACTGCTGTGGGAGGGTTGGTGAGGAGGTAGTTCTCTGGGAGGGTTGGTGAGGAAGGAGTGCTGTGGGAGGGATGAGAAGCGAGTTCTGTGGGAGGGATGAGAGGGGAGTTCTGTGGGAGGGATGAGGAGGGAGTGCTGTGGGAGGGATGAGGAGGGAGTTCGGTGAGAGGGATGAGGAGGGAGTTCGGTGAGAGGGATGAGGAGGGAGTTCTGTGTGAGGGATGAGGAGGGAGTGCTGTGCAAGAGTTGGTGAGGAGGGAGTTCTCTGGAATGGATGAGGAGGGAGTTCTGTGGGAGGGATGAGGAGGGAGAGCTGTGGGAGGGATGAGGAGTGCTGTGGGAGTGATGAGGAGGGAGTTCTGTGGGAGGGTTGGTGAGGAGGGAGTTCTGTGGGAGGGATGAGGAGGGACTGCTGTGGGAGGGTTGGTGAGGAGGTAGTTCTCTGGGAGGGTTGGTGAGGAAGGAGTGCTGTGGGAGGGATGAGAAGCGAGTTCTGTGGGAGGGATGGGAGGGGAGTTCTGTGGGAGGGAAGAGGAGGGAGTGCTGTGGGAGGGATGAGGAGGGAGTTCTATGGGAAGGATGAGAAGGGAGTGCTGTGGGAGGGTTGGTGAGGAGGGAGTTCTGTGAAAGGGATGAGGAGGGAGTGCTGTGGGAGGGATGAGGAGGGAGTGCTGTGGGAGGGATGGTGAGGAGGGAGAGCTGTGGGAGGGATGAGGAGAGAGTGCTGTGGGAGGGATGAGGAGGGAGAGCTGTGGGAGGGATGAGAAGGGTGTGCTGTGGGAGGGTTGGTGAGGAGGTAGTTCTGTGGGAGGGTTGGTGAGGAGGGAGTGCTGTGGGAGGGTTGGTGAGGAGGTAGTTCTGTGGGAGGGAAGAGGAGGGCGTGCCGTGGGAAGGATGAGAAGGGAGTTCTGTGGGAGGGATAAGGAGGGAGTGCTGTGGGAGGGTTGGTGAGGAGGGAGTGCTGTGGGAGGGATGAGGAGGGAGTGCTGTGGGAGGGATGAGGAGGTAGAGCTGTGGGAGGGATGAAGAGTGCTGTGGGAGTGATGAGGAGTGAGTTCTGTGGGAAGGTTGGTGAGGAGTGAGTTCTGCGGGAGGGTGGGTGAGGAGCGACTTCTGTGGGAAGGTTGGTGAGGAGGGAGTGCTGTAGGAGGGATGAGGAGGGAGTTCTGTGGGAGGGATGAGAAGGGAGTGCTATGGGGGAATGAGGAGGGAGTGCTGTGGGAGGGTTGGTGAGGAGGGTGTTCTGTGGGAGGAATGAGGAGGGAGTGCTGTGGGAGGGTTGGTGAGGAGGTAGTTCTGTGGGAGCGATGAGGAGGGAGTTCTGTGGGAGGGATAAGGAGGGAGTGCTGTTATAGGGTTGGTGAGGAGGGAGTGTTGTGGGAGGGGTGATGAGGAGGGAGTGCTTTGGGAGGGATGAGGAGGGAGTGCTGTGGGAGGGATGAGGAGGCAGTGCTGTGGGAGGGTTGGTGAGGAGGGAGTGCTGTGGGAGGGATGAGGAGGGAGTTCTGTGGGAGGGATGAGGAGGGAGTGCTGTGGGTGGGTTGGTGAGGAGGGAGTTCTGTGGGAGGGATGAGGAGGGAGTGCTGTGGGAGGGTTGGTGAGGAGGGAGTTCTGTGGGAGGGTTGGTGAGGAGCGAGTTCTTTGGGAGGGTTGGGGAGGACGGGGTTCTGTGGGAGGGTTGGTCAGGAGGGAGTGTTGAGGGAGAGATGAGGAGGGAGTTCTGTGGGAGGGACTTGTAGGGAGTACTATGGGAAGGATGAGAAGGGAGTGCTGTGGGAGGGTTGGCGAGGAGGGAGTTCTGTGAGAGGAATAAGGAGTGAGTGCTGTGGGAGGGTTGGTGAGGAGGGAGTTCTGTGGGAGGGATGAGAAGGGAGTTCTGTGGGAGGGATGAGGAGGGAGTTCTGTGGGAGGGATAAGGAGGGAGTGTTATGGGAGGAATGAGGAGGGACTGCTGTGGGAGGGTTGGTGAGGAGGGAGTTCTGTGGGAGGGATGAGTAGGGAGTGCTGTAGGAGGGATGAGAAGGAAGTTCTGTGGGAGGGATGAGGAGGGAGTTCTGTGGGAGGGATAAGGAGGGAGTGCTGTGATCGGGTTCGTAAGGAGGGAGTGCTGTGGGAGGGATGAGGAGCTAGTGCTGTTGAGGGATGAGGAGGAAGTGCTGTGGGAGGGTTGGTGAGGAGGGACTGCTGTGGGAGGCATGAGGAGCGATTTCTGTGGGAGGGATAAGGAGGGAGTGCTGTGGGAATTATTAGGAGAGACTGCTGTGGGAGGGTTGGTGAGGAGGGATTTCAGTGAGAGGGATGAGGAGGGAGTTCTGTGGGCAGGATGAGGAGGGAGTGCTATGGGAGGAATGAGAAGGGAGTGCTGTGGGAGGGTCGGTGAGGAGGGATTTCAGTGAGAGGGATGAGGAGCGAGTTCTGTGGGCAGGATGAGGAGGGAATGCTATGGGAGGAATGAGCAGGGAGTGCTGTGGGAGGGTCGGTGAGGAGGGAGTTTTGTGGGAGGGATGAGGAGGGAGTGCTGTGGGAGGGATGAGGAGGGAGTACTATGGGAGGAATGAGGAGGGACTGTGGGAGGTTCGCTGAGGAGGGAGTTCTGTGGGAGGGATGAGGAGGGAGTGCTGTGGGAGGTTTGGTGAGGAGGGAGTTCTCTGGGAGGGTTGGTGAGGAGCGAGTGCTGTGGGAGGGATGAGGAGGGAGTGCTGTCGGAGGGTTGGTGAGGAGGGAGTTCGGTGAGAGGGATGAGGAGGGAGTTCTGTGGGCAGGATGAGGAGGGAGTGTTATGGGAGGAATGAGGAGGGAGTGCTGTGGGAGGGTTGGTGAGGAGGGAGTTCTGTGGGAGGGATGAGGAGGGAGTGTTATGGGAGGAATGAGGAGGGACTGCTGTGGGAGGGTTGGTGAGGAGGGAGTTCTGTGGCAGGGATGAGTAGGGAGTGCTGTGGGAGGGATGAGAAGGGAGTTCTGTGGGAGGGATGAGGAGGGAGTTCTGTGGGAGGGATAAGGAGGGAGTGCTGTGATCGGGTTGGTAAGGAGGGAGTGCTGTGGGAGGGATGAGGAGCTAGTGCTGTGGGAGGGATGAGGAGGAAGTGCTGTGGGAATTATGAGGAGAGAGTGCTGTGGGAGGGTTGGTGAGGAGGGATTTCAGTGAGAGGGATGAGGAGGGAGTTCTGTGGGCAGGATGAGGAGGGAGTGCTATGGGAGGAATGAGAAGGGAGTGCTGTGGGAGGGTCGGTGAGGAGGGAGTTTTGTGGGAGTGATGAGGAGGGAGTGCTGTGGGAGGGATGAGGAGGGAGTTCTGTGGGAGGGATAAGGAGGGAGTGCTGTGATCGGGTTGGTAAGGAGGGAGTGCTGTGGGAGGGATGAGAAGGGAGTTCTGTGGGAGGGATGAGGATGGAGTGCTGTGGGAGGGATGAGAAGGGAGTTCTGTGGGAGGGTTGAAGAGGGAGTTCTGTGGGAAGGATAAGGAGGGAGTGCTGTTATATGGTTGGTGAGGAGGGAGTGTTGTGGGAGGGGTGATGAGGAGGGAGAGCTTTGGGAGGGTTGGTGAGGAGGGAGTGTTGTGGGAGGGATGATGTGGAGGGAGTGCTTTGGGAGGGATGAGGAGAGATATCTGTGGGAGGGATAAGGAGGGAGTTCTCTGGGAGCGTTGGTGAGGAGCGAGTGCTGTGGGAGGGATGAGAAGGGAGTTCTGTGGGAGGGTTGGTGAGGAGGGAGTTCTGTGGGAGGGATGAGGAGGGACTGCTGTGGGAGAGTTGGTGAGGAGGGAGTTCTGTGGGAGGGATGAGAAGGGAGTTCTGTTGGAGGGATGAGGAGGGAGTTCTGTGGGAGGGATAAGGAGGGAGTGCTGTGATCGGGTTGGTAAGGAGGGAGTGCTGTGGGAGGGATGAGAAGGGAGTTCTGTGGGAGGGATGAGGAGGGAGTGCTGTGGGAGGGATGAGAAGGGAGTTCTGTGGGAGGGTTGAAGAGGGAGCTCTGGGGAAGGATAAGGAGGGAGTGCTGTTATATGGTTGGTGAGGAGGGAGTGTTGTGGGAGGGGTGATGAGGAGGGAGAGCTTTGGGAGGGTTGGTGAGGAGGGAGTGTTGTGGGAGGGATGATGTGGAGGGAGTGCTTTGGGAGGGATGAGGAGAGATATCTGTGGGAGGGATGAGGAGGGAGTTCTCTGCGAGGGTTGGTGAGGAGCGAGTGCTGTGGGAGGGATGAGAATGGATTTCTGTGGGAGGGATGAGAAGGGAGTTCTGTGGGAGGGATGAGAAGGGAGTTCTGTGGGAGGGATGAGGAGCGAGTGCTGTCAGAGGGTTGGTGAGGAGGGAGTTCGGTGAGAGGGATGAGGAGGAAGTTCTGTGGGCAGGATGAGGAGGGAGTGTTATGGGAGGAATGAGGAGGGAGAGCTGTGGGAGGGTTGGTGAGGAGGGAATTCTGTGGGAGGGATGAGGAGGGAGTGATATGGGAGGAATGAGGAGGGACTGCTGTGGGAGGGTTGGTGAGGAGGGAGTTCTGTGGGAGGGATGAGTAGGGAGTTCTGTGGGAGGGATGAGGAGGGAGTTCTGTGGGAGGGATAAGGAGGGAGTGCTGTTATCGGGTTGGTAAGGAGGGAGTGCTGTGGGAGGGATGAGAAGGGAGTTCTGTGGGAGGGATGAGGAGGGAGTTCTGTGGGAGGGTTGAAGAGGGAGTTCTGTGGGAAGGATAAGGAGGGAGTGCTGTTATATGGTTGGTGAGGAGGGAGTGTTGTGGGAGGGGTGATGAGGAGGGAGAGCTTTGGGAGGGTTGGTGAGGAGGAAGTGTGGGAGGGATGATGTCGAGGGAGTGCTTTGGGAGGGATGAGGAGAGATATATGTGGGAGGGATGAGGAGGCAGTGCTGTGGGAGGGTTGGTGAGGAGGGATTGCTGTGGGAAGGATGAGGAGGGAGTTCTGTGGGAGGGATGAGGAGGGAGTGCTATGGGGGGAATGAGGAGGGAGTGCTGTGGGAGGGTTGGTGAGGAGGGAGCTCTGTGGGAGGGATGAGGAGGGAGTTCGGTGAGAGGGATGAGGAGGGAGTTCTGTGTGAGGGATGAGGAGGGAGTGCTGTGCGAGAGTTGGTGAGGAGGGAGTTCTGTGGGAGGGATGAGGAGAGAGTGCTATGGGAGGAATGAGGAGGGACTGCTGTGGGACGGTAGGTGAGGAGGTAGTTCTGTGGGTGGGATGAGGAGGGAGTGCTGTGGGAGGTATGAGAAGGGAGTTCTGTGGGAGGGATGAGGAGGGGGTTCTGCGGGAGGGATAAGGAGGGAGTGCTGTGGGAGGGTTGGTGAGGAGGGAGTGTTGTGGGAAGGATGAGGAGGGAGTTCTGTGGGAGGGATGAGGAGAGAATGCTATGGGAGGAATGAGGTGGGACTGCAGTGGGAGGGTTGGTGAGGAGGGAGTTCTCTGGGAGAGTTCGTGAGGAGGGAGTGCTGTGGGATGGTGCTGAGGAGGGAGTGCTGTGGGAGGGATGAGAGGGAGTTCTGTGGGAAGGATGAGGAGGGAGTTCTGTGGGAGGGCTGGTGAGGGTGGTATTCTGTGGGAGGGATGAGGAGGGAGTGCTGTGGGAGGTTTGGTGAGGATGGAGTTCTCTGGGAGGGTTGGTGAGGAGCGAGTGCTGTGGGAGGAATGAGAATGGATTTCTGTGGGAGGGATGAGAAGGGAGTTCTGTGGGAGGGATGAGGATGGAGTGCTGTCGGAGGGTTGGTGAGGAGGGAGTTCGGTGAGAGGGATGAGGAGGGAGTTCTGTGGGCAGGATGAAGAGGGAGTGTTATGGGAGGAATGAGGAGGGAGTGCTGTGGGAGGGTTGGTGAGGAGGGAGTTCTGTGGGAGGGATGAGGAGGGAGTGTTATGGGAGGTATGAGGAGGGACTGCTGTGGGAGGGATGAGAATGGAGTTCTGTGGGAGGGATGAGGAGGGAGTTCTGAGGGAGGGATAAGGAGGGAGTGCTGTGATCGGGTTGGTAAGGAGGGAGTGCTGTGGGAGGGATGAGGAGCTAGTGCTGTTGAGGGATGAGGAGCTAGTGCTGTGGGAGGGATGAGGAGCTAGTGCTGTTGAGGGATGAGGAGGAAATGCTGTGGGAGGGTTGGTGAGGAGGGACTGCTGTGGGAGGCATGAGGAGCGATTTCTGTGGGAGGGATAAGGAGGGAGTGCTGTGGGAATTATTAGGAGAGAGTGCTGTGGGAGGGTTGGTGAGGAGGGATTTCAGTGAGAGGGATGAGGAGGGAGTTCTGTGGGCAGGATGAGGTGGGAGTGCTATGGGAGGAATGAGAAGGGAGTGCTGTGAGAGGGTCGGTGAGGAGGGATTTCAGTGAGAGGGATGAGGAGGGAGTTCTGTGGGCAGGATGAGGAGGGAGTGCTATGGGAGGAATGAGCAGGGAGTGCTGTGGGAGGGTCGGTGAGGAGGGAGTTTTGTGGGAGGGATGAGGAGGGAGTGCTGTGGGAGGGATGAGGAGGGAGTACTATGGGAGGAATGAGGAGGGACTGTGGGAGGTTCGCTGAGGAGGGAGTTCTGTGGGAGGGATGAGGAGGGAGTGCTGTGGGAGGTTTGGTGAGGAGGGAGTTCTCTGGGAGGGTTGGTGAGGAGCGAGTGCTGTGGGAGGGATGAGAATGGATTTCTGTGGGAGGGATGAGAAGGGAGTGCTGTCGGAGGGTTGATGAGGAGGGAGTTCGGTGAGAGGGATGAGGAGGGAGTTCTGTGGGCAGGATGAGGAGGGAGTGTTATGGGAGGAATGAGGAGGGAGTGCTGTGGGAGGGTTGGTGAGGAGGGAGTTCTGTGGGAGGGATGAGGAGGGAGTGTTATGGGAGGAATGAGGAGGGACTGCTGTGGGAGGGTTGGTGAGGAGGGAGTTCGGTGAGAGGGATGAGGAGGAAGTTCTGTTGGCAGGATGAGGAGGGAGTGTTATGGGAGGAATGAGGAGGGAGAGCTGTGGGAGGGTTGGTGAGGAGGGAGTTCTGTGGGAGGGATGAGGAGGGAGTGATATGGGAGGAATGAGGAGGGACTGCTGTGGGAGGGTTGGTGAGGAGGGAGTTCTGTGGGAGGGATGAGTAGGGAGTTCTGTGGGAGGGATGAGAAGTGAGTTCTGTGGGAGGGATGAGGAGGGAGTTCTGTGGGAGGGATGAGGAGGGAGTGCTGTGGGAGGGATGAGAAGGGAGTTCTGTGGGAGGGTTGAAGAGGGAGTTCTGTGGGAAGGATAAGGAGGGAGTGCTGTTATATGGTTGGTGAGGAGGGAGTGTTGTGGGAGGGGTGATGAGGAGGGAGAGCTTTGGGAGGGTTGGTGAGGTGGAAGTGTGGGAGGGATGATGTCGAGGGAGTGCTTTGGGAGGGATGAGGAGAGATATATGTAGGAGGGATGAGGAGGCAGTGCTGTGGGAGGGTTTGTGAGGAGGGACTGCTGTGGGAGGGATGAGGAACGATTTCTGTGGGAGGGATAAGGAGGGAGTGCTGTGGGAATTATGAGGAGAGAGTGCTGTGGGAGGGTTGGTGAGGAGGGATTTCAGTGAGAGGGATGAGGAGGGAGTTCTGTGGGCAGGATGAAGAGGGAGTGCTATGGGAGGAATGAGAAGGGAGTGCTGTGGGAGGGTCGGTGAGGAGGGAGTTCTGTGGGAGTGATGAGGAGGGAGTGCTGTGGGAGGGATGAGGAGGGAGTACTATGGGAGGAATGAGGAGGGACTGCTGTGGGAGGTTCGCTGAGGAGGGAGTTCTGTGGGAGGGATGAGGGAGTGCTATGGGAAGAATGAGGAGGGACTGCTGTGGGACGGTTGGTGAGGAGGTAGTTCTGTGGGAGGAATGAGGAGGGAGTGCTATGGGAGGGTTGGTGAGGAAGGAGTTCTGTGGGAGGGATGAGGAGGGAGTGTTATGAGAGGAATGAGGAGGGACTGCTGTGGGAGAGTTGGTGAGGAGGGAGTTCTGTGGGAGGGATGAGTAGGGAGTGCTGTGGGAGTGATGAGAAGGGAATTCTGTGGGAGGGATGAGGAGCGAGTTCTGTGGGAGGGTTGGTGAGGAGGGAGTTCTGTGGGAGGGATGAGGAGCGAGTTCTGTGGGAGGGATAAGGAGGGAGTGCTGTGGGAGGGATGAGGAGGAAGTGCTGTGGGAGGGTTGGTGAGGAGGGACTGCTGTGGGAGGGATGAGGAGCGATTTCTGTGGGAGGGATAAGGAGGGAGTGCTTTGGGAATGATGAGAGAGTGCTGTGGGAGGGTTGGTGAGGAGGGATTTCGGTGAGAGGGATGAGGAGGGAGTGCTGAGGGAGGAATGCTGAGGGACTGCTGTGGGAGGTTTGGTGAGGAGGGAGTGCTGTGGGATGGGTTGTGAGGAGGGAGTGCTGTGGGAGGGATGAGGAGGGAGTACTGTGGGAGGGATGAGGAGAGAGTTCTGTGGGAGGGATAAGGAGGGAGTGCTGTGGGAGGGATGAGGATGGAGTGCTGTGGACCCCAATAACCCCTCACTCCCGTTGGCATAGAGCACAGAACAGTGCTACATAGTAACAGGCCCTTCAGCTGATAATGTACGTGCTTAACACCAAGCCAAAATAAACCACGTCCCTTCTGCCTGCCCATGTCCTCTTTCCTCTATTCCCTGTATATGCACATGTCTGTCTGATCACCTCTATCATAGCTTCCCCTATCACCACTCCCTAGGTCAATAGTATGCCTGATACATCTTCTTTCATACCTGTCCACTGGCACTGGACATTCTGACCCTGGGAAAATGTTAGCAACTTCTTACTTTCTCTAATTTCTCTATTGTTTGAACAGCGGCCAATCGGAGGTCAGGACTGAGAGAAGAAGTGATTCATCAGGTTGGTGTTGGTGCTTTAAAATGCTGTGCTTTGTGGGAGTTTTGGTGTTTGAATAGCAGCCCGTTGGAGGTCCGGATTCATTAGCAGGTGCAATTGCAAATTAAAACAAGGCAGGGGTGAGCAGAGCAGCCTTTCTTGGAGAGGACAGTGTTAGAATGGAAATTTTGGGGCTTGAGGCTTGAAGCTTCAGCAAGGAAATGCTAGAATGAGAGAAGGTAGCTGTAGGTAGATTTTTTTCAGTTTATTTGTTGTTTCCTTCATAATTGCACAGTTAAGACAGTAGAAATGCCATGTAGGATAGTTGAATGTTCCTCTTGCAGGGAGACCTCCAATATCCCTGAAGGCTACACCCACAAGAAGTCAACTCAGCCGCAGCTTCTAACACTCCATGTTAAGGAGCTGGAGCTGGATCACTTGGGAGGCAGAGGTGGTGATTTACAGGACACGGGAAACTGGTGACAGTCGGGATGGGGAAAGGAGTTGAACAGCCAGTGCAGGATACCTCCAGCCATCCCCCTCAACAACATGTACTACTTTGGATACTGTCAGTGGGGCGGGGGGCTGTTGCAGGAATGACCTAGAAGAGGGAAGTCTGATCCTCAGGCTCAGAAGGGAAGAAGAGAGAAAAGGCAACTGGTGGATTTGTTAATCAGGGAACAGAAAGGAAGTTCTGTGGATGAGAATGAGATTTCCTAATGGTATGTTGCCTCCTAGGTACCAGGGTCCAGGATGTCTTAGATTGAGTCAGCAGAATTCTTAATTGGGACGGTCAGCAGCCAGAGGTTGCGGTCCATGTAGGTACCAATGACATATGTAGGAAGAGGGATGAGGTTCTGCAAAGTGTGTTCAGGAAGTTAGGTGCTAAGTTAAGGGTTGTGATCTCAGGATTGCTAATTGTGCCCCGTGACAGTGAGGCCAGAAATAGGAAGGTCAAGCAGCTTAACATGTGACTAAGGACTTGTTGTAGAAGGGAGTCCTTCAGAATTTTGTATCATGGGGTTCTCTTCCAGGGTAGGTGGGACCTGTACAGAAGAGACTGGAGGAGGACTAGTACAATGTACAAATGGGAAGGTCTGCTAGTGCTGTGTGTGGGAACGGGGTGGTTCGGGATGCAGGGGGCCAGGAACCAGAGTGCCAGAACTGATAGTAGAGTGGCTGAGGAGACAGATGTTGTTATCTGACAAATTCAGGATCCAAAAGGTTGAGCATGGTGGGACTAATGTTCTGACTGGTGTATATCTCAATGCAAGGAGTATTGTAGGAAAGGCAGAGGAGCTCAGGGCGTGGAATTATGATATTGTAGCCATTAGTGAGACTTGGCTGCTGGACTGGCAGCTCAGTGTTCTGGGTTCTGTTGCTTTAGAGGTGACAGAGCGAGAGCGATTAAAGGAGGAGAGTGGCGTTTATAACTAGCCAGGGAAATGTGACAGCAGTGCTCTGTGAGGACAGATTGCAGAGGCATCATTGGTGAACTGAGGAATAAACAAAGTTTGAAAACGTTAATAAAATAAACAACCCAGCATTCCACGGGATTTAAATGAAAACATTTGTGGAGAGATCACCAACTGTTGCAAGAATGTGGTAGTTAGCAATTTCATCAGCTTTGCCTCTAACTTCCACATTACCCTCAAGTTCACTAGCCCTATTTCTGACACCTCCCATCCCTTTCTCAATCTAGATTTGAATCCTTGGAGACAAACTGTCAACTGACATCTTTATAAACCTACCATTTCCCACAGTTATCTTAACTTTACCTCTTCCCACCCTGTCTCCTGTAAAAATGCTGTTCCCTTTTCTCAGTTCCTTCGTCTCTGCCACAACTGTTCCCAGGATGAGGCTTTCCTTTCCAGGACATCAGCGATGTCCTCCTTCTACAAAGAAAGAAAGGGTTTCTCTTCCTCCACCATTGATGCTTCCCCCACCCACATCTCTCCACTTCCAGCATAACTGCGCTCACCTCATCTTCCCACCATCTTTACAGTGATAGAGATCCTCTTGTCCTTACCTACCCCCCAATGAGCCTCCAAATCTAGCACATCATCCTCCGCAAGTCCACTCTCTCCAAAGGGATCACACCACCAAACGTATCTTTACCTCACCACACCCTCTCCGCTGTTCTCTGGCATCACTCCCTCCGTGATTCTCTTGTCCATTCATCCTTCCCCACTAATCTGCCTGCCGGTACTTATCCCTGCTTATGGCCAGAGTGCTGCACCTGCCTCCTCATTTCCAAACAGACCTCTCAGGTGAGGCAACACTTCACCTGTGAATCTACTATGGTCATCTGTTGTGCCTGCTGCTTCCAATGAAGCCTCCCCTGCATTAGTCTGAGAACTATCGCAAATAGGGGGACCGCTTCATCGAACACCTCTGCTCCATCTGCCAAAGGCAGAACTTGCTGGCGTCCAAACATTTTAATTCCAATTTCCATTCTGGTTCCAACATTCCAGTCTATGACCTCCTCTTGTGCCAAGGTGAAGCTACCCTCAGGGTGGAGGAGCAACACCTTATATTCTGTCTGACCTGATGGTGTGGATATTGATTTCTTCCAGTAAAAAAATTCCCTCTCCCTCCCCTCTTCCTCTATTCCCCACTCTGGCCTTGTACCTCTTCTCACCACCCTCTGTGTCCCTTCCTCCTTCCCATAGTCCACTCTCTTCTATCTTTCCTCCTCAGAGGTTTATCTTCCCAACCCATCCGGCTTCACAAATCACCTTCTACAGTGCCTATAAAAAGTATTCACCCCCCCCCCCGGAAGTTTTCATGTTTTATTGTTTTACAACGTTGAATCACAGTGGATTTAAGAGAAAACAGATCTTTACCAAGTGATTTAAATGAATTACAAATATAAAATACAAAATAATTGATTGCATAAGTATTCACTCCCTTCAACTCAGTATTTAGTAGATGCACCTTTGGCAGCAATTACACCCTTCAGTCTGTGTGGACAGGTCTCTATCAGCTTTGCACATTTGGACACTGCAATTTCCCCCCATTCATCTTTACAAAACTGCTCACTCTTTCAGATTGCATGGGGATTGTGAATGAACAGCCCTTTTCCAGTCCAGCCACAAATTCTCATTTGGATTGAGGTCTGAACTCTGACTTGGCCACTTTGTTGTTTTTAAGCCATTTTTGTGTAGGTCATCGTCTTGCTAGAGAGCAAATCTTCTCCCAAGTCACAGTTCTCTTGTATACGGCATCAGGATTTCCCTGCATTTATTTTACCCCATCTTCACAAGCCTTCTGGGGCTGCTGCAGTGAAACAACCCCACAGCACACCACTATGCTTCACGGTAGGGGTGGTGTGCTTTTGATCATGTGCGGTGTTTGGTTTATGCCAAACATAGCGTTTAGTCTGGTGGCCAAAAAGCTCAATTTTGGTTCATCAGAACATAAAACCTTCTTCCAGCTGACTTCAGAGTCTCCACCTCTACAGACACCTCCAGGTGGAGCTGGGTGCTGGCGATGAAAGTTCCTGATGAGAGAGGGGTCCAGGATGTTACAGGTGGGGACCCAGCACCTCTCCTCAGGACCGTAGCCCTCCCAGTCCCAGTCCAAGGCACTGGAGGCCACGGTCCTAGTGGTGAACATTCAGCATTGACGCACCTGACCTGTTGATGACCCGTGGGGTGGGGGGTTGTCTGGGGACAGGACACAGGGGGCGGCTCATGAAAGGCTTGATCCGGTCACATGGAAGGTGGGATGAATGCGGCGGACAGTGGAGGGGAGCTTGAGACGGACGGCAGCAGGGCTGATGACTTTAGCTATTGGAAAGAGGCCAGTGAAGCGAGGGGCGAGCTTGCAGAAATCCACCTTAAGGGGCAGGTCTTGGATTGAAAGCCGCACACGCTGTCCCTGGCGGTAATGTGGGGCCTCAGAGCGATGATGGTCAGCTTGACGCTTGATCCTGGCAGAGGCACGGAGAAGGGCAGTGCGAGTGGGCCTCCACGTCTGCTGACAATGGCGGATGAATGCCTCGGCAGATGGAACGCCAAGCTCCTCCTCCTGGGCAGGAAACAGTGGATGTTGTTAGCCAAGGCAGCACTCGAAGGGGGACAGACCGGAGGATGAGGATGGATGAGAGTTAATGGTGTACTCGGCCCAGGGTAGCTGCTGACTCCATGCAGAGGGGTTCTGGGAGACCAGATACTGCAATACTGTCTCTAGCTGTTGGTTGGCCCGCTCGGTCTGAGGGTGGAATCCTGAAGACAGACTCAGGCACCCAGAAAATTATAGAATGCCCTCCAGAGGTTGGATGTGAATTGAGAGTCCCTGTCTGACACATCTACAGGTAAACCATGCAACTTAAAAAGATGCGGTACTAGTAAATTGGCTGTTTCTTTGGCCGAGGGGAGTTTAGGTAAAGGAATGAAGTGTATAGACTTGGAGAAACTATCAATTACTGTGAGAATGGTGGTATTAACATCTGATGGGGGAATACCGGTGACAAAACCAAGGGCAATGTGGGACCAAGGTCTCTTGGGGATAGACAGGGGTTGTAACAGACCAGCGGGTGACCGGTTAGAGTTCTTGCCTTGAGCACAGACCGAGCAGGTTGAGACAAAGTTACGGATGTCATCTCCCATGGAGGGTCACCAGAACCGCGGACTGATGAAGGCCTGAGTACACTTGGTTCCAGTGTGACAGGATAACCAGGAGGAATGACCCCACTGCAATACCTGTGAGCTGACAGAGCTGGGAACATAAACACGGTTAGTGGGGCATTGACTAGGGGCTGCCTCGCTCTGTTGAGCAGCTTGCACAATGGATTCAATGTCCCATTACACTGCACCCACGAGACTGTGAGCAGGGAGGATGACATCGGGGACCTCAGGGGTCTGAGAGGAAGGAAATCTTCAGGAAGAAGGCATCAGGTTTTCCATTCTTGGAAGCGGGGTGGAAGAACAGAGTAAAATTGAATCTTGAGAAAAACAGGGACCAACGAGCTTGATGGGAGTTGAAACACTTGGCCGTACGGATATATTCCAGATTCTTGTGATCAGTCCAGACTAAGAATGGCACCTTGGCTCCCTCCAGCCAATGCCTCCACTCCTCCAGAGCCAGCTTCACAGCCAGCAGATCCTGGTTTCCGACATTGTAATTCTGCTCTGTGGGAGTGAGGAGGTGAGAGAAGGTGGGTTCAGGGGTGTACCTTGGGAGAGAACAGCTCCTACACCAATATCAGATGCATCCATCTCCACAATGAACTGCCGGTCGATGTCGGGTTGAATCAGGATGGGGGCAGAGGTGAAACATTCCTTCAGGTCAGAGAATGCTTTTTCAGCAGCAGGGGACCGGGAGAATCTGACAAACAATGAGATAAAAGCAGTGAGTGGTGCAGCCAGTGTACTGTAATTTCTGATGAAGCGGCGATAGAAGTTAGCAAAGCCCAAGAAGCGTTGCAACTCCCGATGAGTCAAGGGTTGGGGCCATTCGACCACCGCCTTGACCTTCTGTTGGTCCATCTGAATGGAACCGCCTGAAATTACATACCCCAGGAAGGAGACAGCATTGCGATGAAACTCACATTCCTCAGCCTTCACAAAGAGCTGGTTCTCCAGAAGGCGCTGGAGAACTCTGCACACATGAACTGTGTGTTCAGCAAGAGACTCAGAAAAAAAATCAAAATGTTGAGATACACAAAAACAAATTGGTTCAGCATGTCCCTGAGAAAGTCATTTACCCGGGCTCAGAAGCCATCAGGGGCATTGGCGAGACCAAATGGCATGACCAGATACTCGTAATGGCCTGAGGTGGCGTTGAAGACTGTCTTCCACTCGTCCCCTTCACGGATGTGGACAAGATGATAGGCGTTACGGAGATCAAGCTTGGTGAAAACTGAGGCTCCTTGCAGTAGTTCAAATGCCAAGGTCATGAGTGGAAGAGGGTAACAGTAATTACCAACGTCTTCATTCAGTCCTTGGTAATCAATGCATGGATGCAAGGAGCCATCCTTCTTTTCAACAAAAAAAAATCAGCACCAGCAGGGGAGGAAGATGGCTGAATAATGCCTGCAGCCAGAGACTCCTGAATGTACTTATTCATGGCTTCAGTTTCAGGTATGGACAGGGAATACAGGTGGCCCCTTGGGGGAGATGTGTCAGGCAAGAGGTCAATGGCGCAATCATATGGACGATGAGGCAGTAGGGAAATGGCCCAAGATTTGCTGAACACAGCCTTGAGGTCCATGTATCCAGGTCTGGAAATTCCTCGGGGGGATCTGGGCTTGGAGACAAGGGGATTTGAGCATGGCGGAAGCAGTGGGAAGGGGTGACAGAATGGGCTCCAGCCCTCAAACTTGTGACTGAGCCAGTCAATGTGGGGGTTGTGTCTGATTAACCAGGGATGACTAAGGACAATGGGAGCTTGAGGAGAGTCAATAACATAAAGTGTTAACTATTCATGATGATTACTGGATAAACCGGGGCCGTGACATGGGTGATGTTAGCCAGTTTTTGACCATTCAAGGCCTTGTCCATCAATGGTGACTGGAGACGTGGATAATCCCAACCGGGCAGCCAAGCTGGAATCAATAAAACACCCCTCTACACCTGAATCGACCAAGACGGAGACTGCTCGCCGTTGGACGCTCCACTCCAGAGGAGCAGGTATGAGAATGAGTGGCGTCGAGGAGGGACGGACAGAGGTCACACTCACTGGTACTCCTCGTCCTACTAGTGAGCGCTGGCTTTTACTGGGCAGGTGGAGATGAAGTGGTCTGGTTGGCCACAGTACAGACAGGAGTGGGTGCTGATTCTCCTTTGTCTTTCAGTCAGCGTCAGGCAGTCACAGTCAGCCTTCATAGCTTCAGGCTCTAGAATGGGAATTGTAGATGGGGGCAAACGGCAAGACAACGTTGACTAACGAGGAGCTTGGAACTCACCCAGTGCCCCCAGGGACCCTCTGGAACCCCTCCCTCTGTGACGCTGCTGAAAGCAAACATCAGTATGGATGGCCAAATCCACCAGGGCTTCAAGGATGGTAGGAAGGCCCTGGGTGACCAGCCCACCTTTGTGTCTTCGGAGAGGCCGTTCAGGAAGATATTGTATTGTGCCTCCGAGTTCCAGCCGCTGGAGGTGGCTAGGGTCCGGAACTCTATGGCGTAATCCAACACACATCTGCGCTCCTGGTGCATGTGCAGTATTTCACGGGCAGCCTCTCTCCCATGTTTGGAGCGATCAAACACTTTTCTCATCTCCTCAGAAAATAACTGAAAACTAATGCAGAAAGGGAAGCCTGCCTCCCAGATGGCTGTTCCCCATTCTCTCGCCCGACCGGACAGTTCAGTAATAACGTAGGCTACCTTGGCTCGATCAGACGGACATGTTGTTGGTTGTAATTCAAAAATGATGGTGCACTGGGAAAGGAAAGAGCAGGAGGTACCGGGCTCACCTGAGTAATTTTCTGGAGGAGGCAGACGGGGCTCTTGGACGGGAGGAGTATGCAAGAACACGGAGGGAGGGCCAATCGCAGAATGTTGATGGGCGCTCTGGGACAACTGGAGTGGCTGAGTCTGGACCACAAGATTGGCTACATTGGCAGAAAGCGACTCCACTGCCCTGAACAGGGAGTCCAGCTGGTTCTGGTGTCTCCCCAGCATCACTCCCTGTTCCAGGGCAGCCCTCAGGCAATCAGGTTCTGCTGGATCCTTTCTGGTCAGATTGTACTGTCGGGATGCTGGTGCAGGGATCCAATCACAGACCCAGTACTGTGCACACAGTGATATTAATTGAGTAACAAATCCCGAGTTGCAAACAAAGTCGGTGTCAAATTTTAGGCAACTCCACAAAGAATTGGCAGCCGGAATATAGTATAGAGTATATTGTCATGCACTTGGATAGAGGGAATAAAGGCATAGATTACTTTCTAAAATTACGAAATCAGAGGTGCAAAGGAACTTGGGAGCCCTTGTGCAGACTTCTCTGAAGGTTAACTTGCAGGTTGAGTTGGTAGTAAGGAAGACAAATGCAATGTTGGCATTCATTTCGGGAGGACTAGACTATAAGAACAAGGATGTAATGCAGAGGCTTTATAAGGCATTGGTCAGACCACACGTGGAGAATTGAGTTTGGGTCCCCTCACCTGTGTGCTGGCATTGGAGGATGAATCCAAGGTTAAGGGTTCATGTATGAGAGCTGTTTGATGGCCCTAGGCCTGTACACACTGAAGTTTAGAAGATTGAGGGGGATCTCATTGAAACCTATCGTGGTTGTAGAGAGAATACTTCCTTCCCGTGGTAGCAGAGTCCAGGACCAGAGGGCACAGCCTCAAAATATAAGGATTGGAACAAAGATGATGAGGAATTTCTTTACCCAGGGAGTGATGAGTCTGAGGAATTCATTGCCACCGATGGCTGTGGTGGCTAAGTAATTGAGTGTACTTGCAGAGGTTCTTGATTAGTATGAATCAGTAAGTTACAGGAGACAGGCAGGAAAATGGGGTTGAGAGAGAAATTAAATCAACCGTGCCGGAATGGCAGAGTAGACTGGATGGGCCGAATGATTCTGCTCTATGCTTTGTGGTCTCAGAGTTGCTAGTGACCTCTCTCCTTGCTTCCCCTCCAGCAGAATGAATGTCACTGTCCAGGAACCAGTCAGCCATGATGGGCCAGCATCATCCTGCATGCCACCTCTTAATACCTTCACCCTCATTGTTAGCATCCTGACCTGCATCTTGGGACTACTCGGCAATGGCCTGGTCATCTATGTGAGCATGCGGGAGCTGAGGGCCACGGTGAACACGGTTTGGTTCCTAAGTTTGGCTGTGGCCGACTTCACATTCACCCTCCTACTGCCGTTCTACATCACCTCTCTCACCATGAATCACCACTGGCCCTTCGGTCGCTTCTTCTGTAAGACGTACACCTTCCTCTCGGTCCTCAGCATGTATGCCAGCGCTTTCACTGTCACCTTGGTCAGCCTGGACCGCTGCCACTCCATCCTGTGGCCTGTCTGGTCCCAGAACCACCGGGGACTGCCACTGGCTCGCCGAGCCTCGCTGCTCGCCTGGGTGGCTGCCACTGTTCTGTCTGTCCCCACCTGGATCTATCGGGATGTACATATCGACCAGAAGACCGTCTTCTGTTACCTGAACATGATTCACACTGCTGAGCAGGCCCTTCTGGACAAGATCCCTGAAAACGATACCTACCATCATGAAGTATTTGAAGAGCTGCAGACCAGATATCTTAGCTTGATGGTCTCTCAGGTCATCCTGGGATTCTTCATCCCGTTTCTGATCATTGCCACCTCTTACACCCTGGTTGCGCTGAGGGTCAGGATTCATGGGAGGCCTGGGCACAGCAAGCCCTACAAGGTCATGGCTGCCGTGGTCTTGGCCTTTGTCCTCTGCTTACTCCCCCTGCAGGTGCTCAAGCTTTTGGAACTAGCCTACCCTGAACACCCACACCCCAGTTTCCTGAGACTGGGAATGCCCCTGGCCTCTGCGCTGGCATACTTCAACAGCTGCCTGAACCCCATCCTGTACTTCGCGATGGGCCGAAGGGTCCACATTGGCCTTGAGGTGAAGGCAGCACTGCGGGCAGCGCTAGGGGAGGTGTCTGGATCCAGCCGCTACAGTAGGAGGGACAGCAGGTCAATGTCACTGGTCCGGGAAACCAGTGTCACTGTCTGACCCCTCCCCAGCGTCGAACCCCTTCCCTCCGTCTGGCCTCTCCCCACCGTCAGGTCCCGCTCCACCATCAGACCAGTCCTCATCATTGGACCTTGCGCCACTTTCAGAATTTCTGACCCCCCCCCCTCACTGTCGGACTTCACACCACCAACTGACCCCTCCTCACCGTTGGATCTCTCCCCATTGTCAGACCTCGCCCCTCGGTCGGAACGCCCACATCATCGCTGGACCCCTCTCCAACATCTGACCACTCCCCACTGTCGTACCACTCCTCATTGTCGGAACCCACCTCATCATGAGGCCTCCCCCCTATCATCATACCCACAACACCATCTGACCACTCTTCAAAGGCACAGACTTCACTGGAGGATGGGTCTCTCTCTCTGTCATACACACACAGACACAATTCCTCTCTCTCTCTCTCTCACACACAGACACAACACGCCTCTCAAACACAGGCAAACTTTCTCTCAAAGGCACATCTCTATTCTATTCCATGCATACACCATATCTCTCACACACACAAACACAATCTGTCTCGCACACACAAAACCTCTCACATACACACAATCTATCTCACATATGCATAATATCTTTCTCACAGACCCACACAATGTTTCTGTCTCTCAGACACACAATCTCTCTCATGCACACGACCTCTCTCTCCCTCACACACAATCTCTCTCTCCCTCACACACACAATCTCTCTCTCACACACACACACAGTCTCTCTCGCACATACACGCAATCTCTCTCTCACAAACACACAGATTCAATCTCTTTCAAGTCCTGCTGAAGGGTTTCAGCTGAAAATGTCGACTATGTACTTTTTTCCAAAGATGCTGCTTGGCCTGCTGAGTTCCTCCAACATTTTGTGAGTGTTGCTTGGATTTCCAGCATCTGCAGATTACTCCTGTTTGTGTGAGTGTGTGTGATATTGTGTGTATGTGTGGAGAGAGATTGTATGAGCTTGTGAGAGAGAGCAAGAGAGATTGTGTGTGTGTGTGTGAGAGAGAGAGAGAGAGATTGTGTGTATGTGTGAGAGAGAGAGAGAGAGAGAGAGAGATTGTGTGTATGTGAGAGAGATTGTGTTTGTGTGTGAGAGAGAGATAGTGTGCCTGTGTGCGAGAGAAAGGATTGTGTGTGAGAAAGACATATTATGTATCTGTGTGTGTAAGAGGGAGAAATTGTGTTTGTGTCAGTGAGAGATTGTGTCTGTGTGAGATCTCTCACACACAAACAGAAATTCTCTCCACATATACACACAACCTCTCTCTGACACACACATTCAATCTATCTCTCTCTCTCTCACACACACACACACAAACACATAATCTTCACTCTTGATCATACACAATCTCCCTCTCACAGCAACACACAGTCTCTCCCTTTTCCACACACAATCTCTCTTGTGCGTACACACACACACACACACACACACACATTCTCTCACTCTTGATCATACACACACAATCCCCCTCTCTCCCACACAGAATCTTTCTCTCTCGCACATAGAAACATAGAAAATAGGTGCAGGAGTAGGCCATTCGGTCCTTCGAGCCTGCACCGCCATTCAGTATGATCATGGCTGATCATCCAACTCGGAACCCTGTACCTGCCTTCTCTCCATACCCCCGATCCCTTTAGCCACAAGGGCCATATCTAACTCCCTCTTAAATATCGCCAATGAACTGGCCTCAACTGTTTCCTGTGGCAGAGAATTCCACAGATTCACCACTCTCTCTGTGAAGAAGTTTTTCCTCATCAACACACACACACACACACACACACATTATCACTATCACACAAATATAATCTCTCCCTGACACACAAACACTCTCATACACTCTCCCTCTGTCTGTCTGTCTCTCTCTCTCACATACACAGTCCTCTCTCACAGTGAACTATATTGAGACCATTTCCTGTCACTGCTCACACACAGGAAATGCTGGTGGAACACAGCAGGCCAGGCAGCATCTATAGGAAGAGGTACAGTCGAAGTTTCAGTCTGAGACCCTTCCCGAAACAGGGCCATAGAGATGGGAATGTGTGTTGCTTCAATTTCCAGCATCTGCAGATTTCCTCGTGGTCACACACAGGAGATGCCTTTGTGCCCAACACTTACAGACCGTGATAAGAACTGGAGATATGGTCTGTTCTGGTAGTGATAATGTCAGTGATGTTACTTCTGCAAGCTTTACAGTCAGCACGAGCACCCTTCCATGTCTCTGTGACCTCTTCCTGTCCTCACACACCTCCCCTTTGCTGGTACCCCCTCCAGTTCCTACTACCATCCCCATCTCTGTGACCCCCTCCTGCCCTTACACGCCCCACTTCCCTGTGGCCCGTTCTGCCCCTACACCCATCCCCATCTCTGTAACCCTGTCCAAAACGATCACCGTCCCTGTAACGTCATGAACCCCAGTCCTGCCTAAGCTGGCACGAACAGTTTGCATTGATTGCCACCTCATCAGTCCACCGCCTGTCTCCACCTTGCAAGCAATTTGTCAGTCTTTCAATTGCATTTGTGTATAAAGTAATTCCAAAACAAGACTGAACTATTCCAGTTATTTTCTGACTGGGGGTGTGGGGGTGAAATATTTCATGTGGGAGGGGGCATTACCAGCCACATCCAACCACTATACGACACACTCTAAATGCTGGAGAAACTCAGCAGGTCAGGCAGCAACGATGGAAATGAATAGACAGGTGATATGTTGGGCCAAGAACTTTGTTCAAGACTGGAAAAGAAGGGGGAAGATGATGGGGGAAGGAGCACAGGCTAGAAGATGCGGTTACAGCGGGACATCGATAGGATGCAGAAATCAGCTATGAAGTGGCAGATGGAGTTCAACCCAGAGAAGACCATAAGACATAGGAGCAGAAGTAGGCCATTCGGCCCATCGACTGTGCTCCACCATTCAATCATGAGCTGATCCAATTCTTCCAGTCATCCCCACTCCCCTGCCTTCACCCCATACCCTTTGATTCCCTGGCTAATCAAGAACCTATCTCTGCCTCAAATGACTTGGCCTCCACAGCCGCTCGTGGCGACAAATTCCACAGATTTACCACCCTCTGGCTAAAGTAATTTATCTGCATCTCTGTTCTAAATGGACGTCCTTCAATCCTGAAGTCATGCCCTCTTATTCTAGACTCCCCTACCATGATAAATAACTTTGCCATATCTAATCTGTTCAGGCCTTTTAACATTAGGAATGTTTCTACTATTAACGTGCTCAAGGAGATTTGTTTTTGTGTGAGAATGCTGTAATGGTCTTTTGGAGGTCACCTGATGTGATTTCCCCGCCGATGTCAGGTCACGTGAAGACATGTGCCCCCCCTCCCCCCCGTGACTATATAAGGGTCGACTCAGGTGATGCAGTGGGTTTTTGAGTTGTAGATTTCCAGGTAGAAGGTGTTGTGCCTCCATTTCTGTGGCGTGTTTGTTTTTGTGAAGCATTTTCATTTTTAAAGCGGAAGGTGCGTTCTCTTACAAGATATAATATTATTGAACTGGGAATTTGTGGCTGGAAGTGCCAATCTACTCAATTCTGACAGTTTTGAAGGGAGAGTGAAGAATTCATCGAAGTAAAGGATCGAGAGAAGTCGGCATCGTTTGACAGTTTAATAAAGGATCGATCTTATTGAGTCTTCGTTGAAGAGAAGCTGCATTGAGATAACTCTTGCAATAGAGCAATGAGTTCATGCAAAGGCGCTCTCTCTAAAGGAATTTAAGGTCAGTTGATTTAAACTGTTTATGTTCGGCATCGGGAATCCTGTGGACAGAACCGGCAGTAAAGATGCGTCGGTGAAGAAATCGTTCTCCAGAGAAGTCTCTCCCGATTGAATGTGTAAAACTTGGACTTATCGCTTTAAGAACTATATCTGACTGTATCGCTTTAAGAACTGTTTCCGCATTTAACTCTTTAAGAGCAAGAGCCGAGTGGAGTTGATGAACGGCTGCGTACCTGTTTAACCTCCGATTAAAGTTTTCCTTTTTTTTCCCTATCACTTATACGTGTTTAATAAATGTTTGGTTGTTTTTATAAAACCTGTCTCGATTAATATTCATTGTTGCCGGTTACGTAACACTATGAGATCCCCCTTCATTCTCCTGAACTCCAGGGAATATAGCCCAAAAGCTGTCAGATGTTCCTCATACGGTAACCCTTTCATGCCTGGAATCATTCTCGTGAATTTTCTCTGAACCCTCTCCAATGTCAGTACATCCTTTCTAAAATAAGGAGCCCAAAACTGCACACAATACTCCGTGTGTTCTCACAAGTACCTTATAGAGCCTCAACATCATATCCCTGCTCTTGTATCCTATATCTCTAGAAATGAATGCCAACATTGCATTCACTTTCTTCACCACCAACTCAACCTGGAGGTTAACCGTTAGGGTATCCTGCACAAAGACTCTCAAGTCCCTTTGCATCTCTGCAGTTTGAATTCTCTCCCCATCTAAGTAATAGTCTGCCCATTTATTTCTTCCACAAGAGCGCATGACCATACACTTTCCAACATTGTAGTTCATTTGTCACTTCTTTGTCCATTCCCCTAAGCTATCTAAGTCTCTCTGTAGGCTCTCTGTTTCCTCAACACTACCCGCTCCTCCACCTATCTTGTAAACTTAGCCCCAAATCAATTAATCCCATAGTCCAAATCATTGACATACATCGTAAAAAGCAGCGGTCCCAAAACCGACCCCTGTGGAACTCCGCTGGTATCCAGCAGCCAGCCAGAATAGGATCCTTTTATTCCCACTTTCTGTTTTCTGCCGACCAGCCAATGCTCACCAATGTTCGTAACTTCCCTGTAATTCCATGGGCTCTTATCTCGCTAAGCAGCCTCATATGCGACAACTTGTCAAAGGCCTTCTGAAAATCCAAGTACACCACATCTACTACATCTCCCTTGTCTACCCTGCTTGTAATTTCCTCAAAAAATTGCAGTAGGTTAGTCGGCAGGATTGTCCTTTCAGGAAACCATACTGGCTTTGGCCTATCTTATCATGTGCCTCCAGGTACTCCGTAATCTCAACCTTAGAAAATCAATTCCAACAACTTCCCAACCACTGATGTCAGGTTAACAGGTCTATAGTTTCCTTTCTGCTGTCTCCCACCCTTCTTAAATGTGGAGTAACATTTGCAATTTTCCAGTCATCCAGCACAATGGCAGAATCTATCGATTCTTGATAGATCATCGTTAATGATGGAGTTCAACCCAGATAAGTGTGAGGTGGTTCATTTTGGTAGGTTAAATATGATGGCAGAATATAGCATTAATGGTAAGACTCTTGGCAGTGTGGAGGATCAGAGGGATCTTGATGTCCAAGTCCATAGGACACTCAAAGCTGCTACACAGGTTGACTCTGTGGTTAAGAAGGCATACTGTGCATTGGTCTTCATCAATCGTGGGATTGAGTTTAAGAGTGGAGAGATAATGTTGCAGCTATATAGGACCCTGGTCAGACCCCACTTGGAGTACTGTGCTCAATTCTGGTCGCCTCACTACAGGAAGGACGTGGAAACTATAGAAAGGGTGCAGAAGAGATTTACAAGGCTGTTGCCTGGATTGGGGAGCGTGCCTTATGGGAATAGGTTGAGTGAACTCGGCCTTTTCTCCTTGGAGCAACAGAGGATGAGAGGTGACCTGATAGAGGTGTACAAGATAATGAGAGGCATCGATCGTGTGGATAATCGGAGGCTTTTCCCCAGTGCTGAAATGGCTAGCACAAGAGGGCATAGTTTTAAGGTGCTTGGAAGTAGGTACAGAAGAGATGTCAGGGGTAAGTTTTTACGCAGAGAGTGGTGAGTGTGTGGAATGGGCTGCTGGCGGCAGTGGTGGCAGAAATGATCGGGTCTTTTCAGAGACTCCTGGATGGCTACATGGAGATCAGAAAAATAGAGGGCTATGGGTAAAGCCTAGGTAGTTCTAAGGTAGGGACATGTTCGGCACAGCTTTGTGGGCCGAAGGGCCTGTATTGTGCTGTATGGTTTCTATGTTAATGCCTCCGCAATCTCTCCAGCTATTTCCTTCAGCACCCAAGGGTGCATTCCGTCAGGTCCAGGATTTATCCACCCTCAGACCATTAAGCTTCCTGAGCACCTTCTCAGTTGGAATTTTCACTGCACAAACTTCACTTCCCTGACACTCTTGAATGTCAGGTACACTGCAGATGTCTTGCACTGTGAAGGTACAATGCTCGGTTCCCAGGTCCCCCTCCGGGTCTCGTCTGCATAAGCCCTGCCCGGAGGCATACTGCTCGGTCCCTTGGCTTAATACCCGGGTGTTAAGGCCCTCTATCCGACGCCGTAGTTCTTCAATCTTGTCGATCTCTCATCCCACTCCTGAAACCAATAAGCGAGCATTTGGTCCATAGTGACAGACGAGGGAGCTTGTTAACGCAACAACCATTTTATTGTGATAAACACAAAACAAAGTGGACACCAGGACCTGGAGAGAGAACCCAACTAGTCTCACACAGTCATGGGAGGTGATCATCACACACCCCTGTTTACAGTTAGGGTGACCCACAAATACACAAGCAAATAACTGCATAACCCAAGCTAAAATTTAACAATAAATGAAGTGGAGCTTTCCACCACAAGTGCAGAGAGACAGAGGGTTGTAAAATGAGGATAGAGGCAAAAAGTAGTAAGGTGAAAAGTAAAAGTGGCAGGCCGGCAAATCCAGGGCAAAAATCAAAAAGGGCCACTTTTCAACATGATTGTATCAGGGCTAAGAGTGTTGTAAAAGCAAGCCTGGAGACTTTGTGTGTCAATGCAAGGAGCATTCGTAACAAGGTGGATGAATTGAAAGTGTAGATTGTTATTAATGAGTATGATATAGTTGGGATCACAGAGACGTGGCTCCAGGGTGACCAAGGATGGGAGCTCAACATTCAGGGATATTCAATATTCAGGAGGGATAGACATGAAAGAAAAGGAGGTGGGGTAGCATTGCCGGTTAGAGAGGAGATTAACGCAATAGAAAGGAAGGACATTAGCCAGGAGGATGTGGAATCGATATGGGTAGAGCTCCATAACACTAAGGGGCAGAAAACGCTGGTGGGAGTTGTGTACAGGCCACCTAACAGTAGTAGTGAGGTTGGGGATGGTATTAAACAGGAAATTAGAAATGCGTGCAATAAAGGAACAACAGTTATAATGGGTGACTTCAATCTACATATAGATTGGGTGAACCAAATTGGTAAGGGTGCTGAGGAAGAGGATTTCTTGGAATGTATGCGGGATGGTTTTTTGAACCAACATGTCGAGGAACCAACTAGAGAGCAGGCTATTCTAGACTGGGTATTGAGCAATGAGGAAGGGTTAATTAGCAATCTTGTCGTGAGAGGTCCCTTGGGTAAGAGTGACCATAATATGGTGGAATTCTTCATTAAGATAGAGAGTGACATAATTAATTCAGAAACAAAGGTTCTGAACTTAAAGAAGGGTAACTTTGAAGGTATGAGACGTGAATTAGCTAAGATAGACTGGCAAATGATATTTAAAGGGTTGACGGTGGATATGCAACGGCAAGCATTTAAAGATTGCATGGATGAACTACAACAATTGTTCATCCCAGTTTGGCAAAAGAATAAATCAGGGAAGGTAGTGCACCTGTGGCTGACAAGGGAAATTAGGGATAGTATCAATTCCAAAGAAGAAGCATACAAATTAGCCAGAAAAAGTGGCTCACCTGAGGACTGGGAGAAATTCAGAGTCCAGCAGAGGAGGACAAAGGGCTTAATTAGGAAAGGGAAAAAAGATTACGAGAGAAAACTGGCAGGGAACATAAAAATTGACTGTAAAAGCTTTTATAGCTATGTGAAAAGAAAAAGATTGGTTAAGACAAATGTAGGTCCCCTACAGACAGAAACAGGTGAATTGATTATGGGGAACAAGGATATGGCAGACAAATTGAATAACTACTTTGGTTCTGTCTTCACTAAGGAGGATATAAATAATCTTCCGGACATAGTAAGGGACAGAGGGTCTAGTGAGATGGAGGAACTGAGGGAAATACATGTTCGTAGGGAAGTGGTGTTAAGTAAATTGAAGGGATTAAAGGCAGATAAATTCCCAGGGCCAGATGGTCTGCATCCCAGGGTGCTTAAGGAAGTAGCCCAAGAAATAGTGGATGCATTAGTGATAGTTTTTCAAAACTCTTTAGATTCTGGAGTAGTTCCTGAGGATTGGAGGGTGGCTAATGTAACCCTGCTTTTTAAAAAAGGAAGGAGAGAGAAACCGGGGAATTATAGACCAGTTAGCCTAACGTCGGTGGTGGGGAAAATGCCAGAGTCAGTTATCAAAGATGTGATAACAGCACATTTGGAAAGCGGTGAATTCTTCGGACAAAGTCAGCATGGATTTGTGAAAGGAAAATCATGTCTGACGAATCTCATAGAATTTTTTGAGGATGTAACTAGTAGAGTGGATAGGGGAGAACCAATAGATGTGGTATATTTGGATTTTCAAAAGGCTTTTGACAAGGTCCCACACAGACGATTAGTGTGCAAACTTAAAGCACACCGTATTGGGGGTAAGGTATTGATGTGGATAGAGAATTGGTTTGCAGACAGGAAGCAAAGAGTGGGAATAAACGGGACCTTTTCAGAATGGCAGGCGGTGACTAGTGGGGTACCGCAAGGCTCAGTGCTGGGACTCCAGTTGTTTACAATATATATTCATGACTTAGACGAGGGAATTAAATGCAGCATCTCCAAGTTTGCCGATGACACGAAGCTGGGCGGCAGTGTTAGCTGTGAGGAGGATGCTAAGAGGATGCAGAGTGACTTGGATAGGTTAGGTGAGTGGGCAAATTCATGGCAGATGCAATTTAATGTGGATAAATGTGAGGTTATCCAGTTTGGTGGCAAAAACAGGAAAATAGATTATTATCTGAATGGTGGCCGATTAAGAAAAGGGGAGGTGCAACGAGACCTGGGTGTCATTATACACCAGTCATTGAAAGTGGGCATGCAGGTACAGCAGGCGGTGAAAAAGGCGAATGGTATGCTGGCATTCATAGCAAGAGGATTCGAGTACAGGAGCAGGGAGGTACTACTGCAGTTGTACAAGGCCTTGGTGAGACCACACCTGGAGTATTCTGTGCAGTTTTGGTCCCCTAATCTGAGGAAAGACATTCTTGCCATAGAGGGAGTACAAAGAAGGTTCACCAGATTGATTCCTGGGATAGCAGGACTTTCATATGATGAAAGACTGGATGAATTGGGCTCATACTCGTTGGAATTTAGAAGATTGAGGGGGGATCTTATTGAAACGTATAAAATCCTAAAGGGATTGGACAGGCTAGATGCAGGAAGATTGTTCCCGATGTTGGGGAAGTCCAGAACAAGGGGTCACAGTTTGAGGATAAAGGGGAAGCCTTTTCGGTCTGAGATGAAAGACAGGCAGGTGATGGGGCAAATTTGTAGCCATTGGGATGAGTTGCAGTGAAATCAAAGTGAAAAGTACCAAATACTGGTCTTAAGGTGTTATACTTAAATGCACGCAGCATAAGGAATAAGGTGAATGATCTTGTCGTACTGCTACAGATTGGCAGGTATGATATTCTGGCCATCACTGAGACGTGGCTAAAGGATGCATGTCTCTGGGAGCTGAACGTCCAAGAATACACGGTGTATCGGAAGGATAGGAAGGTAGGCAGAGGGGGAGGCATGGCTTTATTGGTAAGAAATGATATCAAATCATTAGAAAGAGGTGATATAGGATCGGAAGGTGCAGAACCTTTATGGGTTGAGTTAAGAAATCGCAGGGGTAAAAGGACCCTGATGGCAGTTATTTATAGGCCTCCAAACAGCTGCAGTGATGTGGACTACAAATTACAACAGGAAATAGAAAAGGCTTGTCAGAAGGGCAGTATTATGATAATTGTGGGGGATTATCACATGCGAGTGGATTGGGAAAATCAGGTCGGCACTGGATCACAAGAGAGAGGATTTGTAGAATGTCTGCAAGATGGCTTTTTAGAACAGCTTGTTGTTGAGCCCACTAGGGGATCGGCTATACTGGATTGAGTATTGTGTAATGAACCGGAGGTGATTAGAGAGATTGAGGTGAAGGAACCCTTTGGAGGCAGTGACCATAACATGACTGAGTACTCAGTGAAATTTGAAAAAGAGAAGCCGAAATCTGATATGTCGGTATTTCAGTGGAGTAAAGGAAATTACAGTAGCATGAGAGAGGAACTGGCCAAAGTTGACTGGAAAGAGACACTGGCGGGAAAGACGGCAGAGCAGCAGTGGCTGGAGTTTATGCGAGAAGTGAGGAAGGTGCAAGACAGGTATATTCCAAAAAAGAAATTTTCGAATGGAAAAAGGATGCAACCGTGGTTGACAAGAGAAATCAAAGCCAAAGTTAAAGCAAAGGAGAGGGCATACAAGGATGCAAAAATTAGTGGGAAGACAGAGGATTGGGAAATTTTTAAAAGCTTACAAAAGGAAATTAAGAAGGTCATTAAGAGGGAAAAGATGAACTATGAAAGGAAGCTAGCAAATAATATCAAAGAGGATACTAAAATCTTTTTCAAGTATATAAAGAGTAAAAGACAGGTGAGAGTAGATATAAGACCAATAGAAAATGATACTGGAGAAATTGTAATGGGAAATAAGGAGATGGCGGAGGAACTGAATGAGTATTTTGCATCAGTCTTAACTGAGGAAGACATCAGCAGTATACCGGACACTCAAGGGTGGCAGGGAAGAGAAGTGTGCACAGTCACAATTACAACAGAGAAAATACTCAGGAAGCTGAATAGTCTAAGGGTAGATAAATCTCCTGGACCAGATGGAATGCACCCTCGTATTCTGAAGGAAGTAGCTGTGGAGATTGCGGAGGCATTAGCAATGATCTTTCAAAAGTGGATAGATTCTGGCATGGTTCCGGAGGACTAGAAGATTGCAAATGTCACTCCGCTATTTAAGAAGGGGGCAGGGAAGCAAAAAGGAAACTATAGACCTGTTAGCTTGACATTGGTGGTTGGGAAGTTGTTGGAGTCGATTGTCAAGGATGAGGTTATGGAGTACCTGGAGGCATATAACAAGATAGGCAGAACTCAGCATGGTTTCCTTAAAGGAAAATCCTGCCTGCCAAACCTATTACAATTTTTTGAGGAAATTACAAGTAGGCTGGACAAGGGAGATGCAATGGATGTTGTATATTTGGGTTTTCAGAAGGCCTTTGACAAGGCGCCACACATGAGACTGCTTAACAAGATAAGAGCCCATGGAATTACAGGAAAGTTACATACGTGGATAGAGCGTTGGCTGATTGGCAGGAAACAGAGTGGGAATAAAGGGATCCTATTCTGGTTGGCTGCCAGTTACTAGTGGTGTTCCACAGGGGTCCGTGTTGGGGCCACTACTTTTTACGTTGTACATCCACGATTTGGATTATGGAATAGATGGCTTTGTGTTTAAGTTTGCTGATGATACGAAGATAGGTGGAGGGGCCGGTAGTGCTGAGGAAACGGAGAGTCTGCAGAGAGACTTGGATAGATTGGAAGAATGGGCAAAGAAGTGGCAAATGAAATACAATGTTAGAAAGTGTATAGCTTCTTTAACTCACATGTTTTGGTCATGTCCTTTGTTGGAAAAATATTGAAAAGACATTTTTGACATTATTTCAACGGTTTTGAATATAGACTTACAACCTCATCCAATTACTGCTATCTTTGGATTACCAAATGATGGATTCAAATTATCTAACCTCTTCAGCACGTAGGATGATTGCATTTCTTACTTTAATAGCTAGAAGATCCATTTTGTTGAATTGGAAAGAGATTAACCCTCCTACGGTATTTCATTGGTTTTCACAAACTATGGTGTGTTTGAATTTGGAAAAAATTAGAAGTACGGTTTATGACCCTTCCATTAGATTTGAAAAAACTTGGAGGCCATTCATTCAGCATTTTCATTTGATGTAACTTGACCATTTCCAAACTTGTTTTATTTCTCTGCACTGTTGGTTGAGAGGGGAATGGAGTCGTCAACACTAAGGTTTTCTTCTTTCCCATTTTCAAGTTGTTAGTATTGCCCAAGTCTTTTAGTTTAGTTGACTAATTCTGTTTATTTTAGTGTTTTTTTGGGATAGGGTTTGTTTTTTTTTCTTTTTTTTCTTTTTCATGATTTTTCTTCAGTTTTTTTTTGCTTTGTATTATTCATTATTTACATGATTGGGAGCTTTGTCAATTTTTACAATTTGGTTTTACAATTACTCATTTTAAATGTAACAATGTATCTCCTACTACTTGTATTTTTGCTTTGTTATGTTTTCATTCTATGAAATTAATAAAAAGATTGAAAAAGAAAGGAAAGTGTATGGTTATGCACTTTGGCAGAAGAAATAAACGGGCAGACTATTATTAAAATGGGGAGAGAATTCAAAGTTCTGAGATGCAACACGGGACTTGGGAGTCCTTGTGCAGGGTACACTTAGGGTTAACCTTCAGGTTGAGTCGGTGGTGAAGAAGGCGAATGCAATGTTGGCATTCAATTCTAGAGGAATAGAGTATAGGAGCAGGGATGTGATGTTGAGGCTCTATAAGGTGCTGGTGAGACCTCACTTGGAGTACTGTGGGCAGTTTTGGTCTCCTTATTTAAGAAAGGATGTGCTGACGTTGGAGAGGGTACAGAGAAGATTCACTAGAACGATTCTGGGAATGAGAGGGTTAACATATGAGGAATGTTTGTCCGCTCTTGGACTGCATTCCTTGGAGTTTAGAAGAATGAGGGGGAACCTCATAGAAACATTTCGAATGTTGAAAGGCATGGACAGAGTGGATGTGGCAAAGTTGTTTCCCATGATGGGGGAGTCTAGTACGAGAGGGCATGACTTAAGGATTGAAGGGCGCCCATTCAGAACAGAGATGCGAAGAAATTAGCCAGAGGGTAGTGAATCTATGGAATTTGTTGCCACGGGCAGCAGTGGAGGCCAAGTCATTGGGTGTATTTAAGGCAGAGATTGATAGGTATTTGAGTAGCCAGGGCATCAAAGGTTATGGTGAGAAGGCGGGGGAGTGGGACTAAATGGGAGACTGGATCAGCTCATGATAAAATGGCAGAGCAGACTCGATGGGCCGAATGGCCGTCTTCTGCTCCTTTGTCTTACTGTCTTATGGTCTTATATTGCATTGAAAGCTGCTGTGAAGGTAACAAATGTCACGACAGATGCCAGTGATAGTAAACCTGATTCTAATTCTGAACCTGGGAGAACAGAGTCTTAGCCCCATACCAATACCAATTCTTGTGCACGCTGGACTTCATCAGTCAGGCCACTGAGTACAGGAGTTGAGACGTCACGTTACAACTGTACAAGACGTTGGTGAGACCACACTTTGGAACATTATGTACAGTTCTGCTCGCCAATCTATAGGAAGGATGTTATTACGCTGGAGAGGGTGCAGGAAAGATTCACAAGGATGTTACTGGGACTTGAGGGTTTGAGTTATAAGGAGAGGATGTGACTGGGACTGGAGGGTTTGAGTTATAAGGAGAGAATGTTACTGGGACTGGAGGGTTTGATTTATAAGGAGAAGATGGACAGACTGGAGGGTTTGAGTTATAAGGAGAGGATGGACAGACTGGAGGGTTTGAGTTATAATTAGAGGATGGACAGACTGGGACTGTTTTCCCTGGAGTGAAGGAGGATGAGGGGTGACCTTATAGAGATTTATTAAACCATGAGGAGCAGAGATAAGGTGGATGATCGCATTCTTTTCCCCTGGGTAGGGGAGTGTAAAACTAGAGGACACAGGATTATGGGGAGAGGGGAGAGGTTTCAAGGGGACCTGAGGGGTAGGTTTATCACCCAATTGTGGTTGTTATGTGAACAACTAAATGGGCTCTACACTGGACTGGTATTGTATACAAGATTTCTCCCTATCCTTTCTCTCTCTCTCTCTCTCTTTCTCTCTCTCTCTCTCTCTCTCTCTCTCTCTCTCTCTCTCTCTCTCTCTCTCTCTCTCCCTCCCCCACCCCACACACTACCTTACTATCTCTGTCTAACTCTCTCCCTCTCTCTTGCTCCCCGAGTCTTTTCCTATTTCAACCTTGTCTGCTCTCTCCCTTTCCACACTCTCCCCATCTTTCATCCATCCTCCATTCTCCTCCTTTCCATTGCTTCTCCTCTCTCTCATTATCACTCTTATTCCCTCTCCACCTTTGTTTTTCTCCCCTCTTTTCCATTCCCTCTCCAGCCACACTCCCACATCCATTCCTTGTCTAGCTCTTCCTGTCTCCCTCCCCGCCGCTTCTGAGTCTCTTCCCCTGCTTCCCTCACATCTCATTCTCTCCATCTCCACCTCCACTCTCCTTCTACATCTCTCTCCCCTCCTCTCTCCCATCCTTCTCTCCCCTCTCCTTCTTTCTTATTCATCTCTCACCCTCCCCTCTCCATCTCCCTGGCCCTCCCCACTCTCTCAATCCCCCCTCCCTTTCCCTCTCCCCTTCCGGCCAGTAGTGCACCCCAACCTGCTGCAGCCACAGAGTGAACTCAGTGGGGGATGACAAGCAGAGAGGCTGGACAGGAAGATCCAGGGGAATCTTTGGTCTGCACTCCTCTGTGTGCCCTGGGGACAAGAGCTCAGCCTCCAGCATTTTGGTTTTCAGAGCCTGTCTGGATACTCTTTCAGTGAGATACTCTCCCTACTGTAAGGCAGTTTACTGCATATCCTACCACCCCTCCCTCCCGGAGGGAAAATCTTCCCCTCGATCCCAGCTGCACCTCCGAGCACTTACATTGTCAAGCCAGAGGGGATGCTGAGGACACTTCGACCCTAAGACCATTAGACATAGAAGCAGAACTGGCCTTTTGGCCCATTAAGTCTTCCAGCCATTCCTTCTTGGCTGATTTGTTATCTCTCTCAACTCCATTCTCCTTCCTGCCTTCTTCCCATAAGCTTTGACACCCTTGCTAATCAAAAACATATCAACCTCCACTTTAAATCTACCCAAAGACTTGCCTTTCACAGCCGTCTATGGCAATGAATTCCACAGATTCACTATCCTCTGGCTACAAATACACACACACACACACACACACATTCAGCCTCTCTCTCTCTCTCTCTGTCTCTCTCTCTCACACACACACTCACACACAGAATTTCCCTCCCTCTGTCGCACAAACAGTCCTCTCTCACAGTGAACTATATTGAGACCATTTCCTGTCACTGCTCACGCACAGGAGGTGCCTTTGTGCCCAATACTTACAGACCACGATAAGAACTGGAGATATGGGGTGTACACATGTGGTGATAATGTCAGTGATGTGGCTTCTGCAAGCTTTACAGTCAGCACGAGCACCCTTCCATGTCTCTGTGACCTCTTCCTGTCCTCACACACCTCCCCTTTGCTGGTAACTCCTCCAGCTCCTGCAATCAACCCCATCTCTGTGACCCCCTCTGGCCCCTACCCCACTCCCAGTCTCTGTGACCCAGTCCGGTCCCTACCCCACTCCTAGTCTCTGTGACCCAGTCCAGCCCCTACCCCACTCCCAGTCCGGTCCCTACCCCACTGCCAGTCTCTGTGACATTGTCTAGCCCTACAGCACAGGACTGAAGAAGCTGCAGAAAGTTGATAAATTACTACGTCTCCGCAGTAGCCAAGATGTCATCATGAAGCACTGTCTCAGAAAGGACCCCATCACCAGGCTGTGCCCTTTTCTCACAGTTACCTTCAGCTGGGAGGTACAGAAGCCTGAAGGCACACACTCACTGATAGGAACAGATTCTTCCCCTCTGCCATCCGATTTCTAAATGAACATTGAACTCATGAACACTACCTCACTTTTTTAATATATATTATTTCTGTTTTTGCACAACTTTTAATTAAACTATTTAGTACACACACATACAGAGAAGTTTACATATGTACACCTTAGCCAAGTACATTTAAAAACAGTCTTTCACAATTCCTGACATTTAATCCTAGAAAACTTACCCTGTCTTAGGTCAGTTAGGATCACTACTTTATTTTAAGAATGTGAAATGTCAGAATAATAGTAGAGAGAATGATTTATTTCAGCTTTTATTTCTTTCTCATTTTCCCAGTAGGTCAAAAGTTTACATACACTTTGTTAGTATTTGGTAGCATTGCCTTTAAATGGTTTAACTTGGGTTAAATGTTTTGAGTAGCCTTCCACAAGCTTCTCACAGTAAGTTGCTGGAAATTTGTTCCATTCCTCCAGACAGAACTGGTGTAACTGAGTCAGGTTTATAGGTCTCCTTTCTCACACACGCTTTTTCAGTTCTGCCCATAAATCTTTTATCGGATTGAGGTCAGAAAATGATGTCAAGTCTGGGTCATCCTTGGGAGCAATTTCCAAATGCCTGAAGGTACCACGTTCATCTGTACAAACAGTAGTACGCAAGTATAAACACCATGGGACCACACAGCCGTCATACCGCTCAGGAAGGGGACGCATTCTGTCTCCTAGAGGTGAACATACTTCGGCACGAAAAGTGCAAATCAATCCCAGAACAACAGCAAAGGAGCTTGTGAAGATGCTGGAGGAAACAGGTAGACAAGTATCTATATCCACAGTATATACATCGACATAACCTGAAAGGCTGCTCAGCAAGGAAGAAGCCACTGCTCCAAAACAGCCATAAAAAAGCCAGACTACAGTTTGCAAGTGCACATGGGGACAAAGATCTTGCTTTTTGGAGAAATGTCCTCTGGTCTGATGAAACAAAAATTGAACTGCTTGGCATTAATGACCAACTTTACGTCTGGAGGAAAAAGGGTGAGGCTTACAAGCGGCCAGTGAGTGAGTGGGCCAGTGAAGGAGCGGAGCTTTGAGGCTTTGACTCGAGAGACTTTGATGAGATCAGTGCTGGGTCCATTGTTATTTGTCATCTATATCAATGATCTGGATGATAATGCGGTAAATTGGATCAGCAAATTTGCTGATGATACAAAGATTGGAGGTGTAGTGGACAGTGAGGAAGGTTTTCAGAGCCTGCAGAGGGACTTGGACCAGCTGGAAAAATGGGCTGAAAAATGGCAGATGGAGTTTAACACTGACAAGTGTGAGGTATTGCATGTTGGAAGGACAAACCAAGGTAGAACATACAGGGTTAATGGTAAGGCACTGAGGAGTGCAGTGGAACAGAGGGATCTGGGAATACAGATACAAAATTCCCTAAAAGTGGCGTCACAGGTAGATAGGGTCGTAAAGAGAGCTTTTGGTAATTTGGCCTTTATTAATCAAAGTATTGAGTATAAGAGCTGGAATGTTATGATGAGGTTGTATAAGGCATTGGTGAGGCCGAATCTGGAGTATTGTGTTCAGTTTTGGTCACCAAATTACAGGAAGGATATAAATAAGGTTGAAAGAGTGCAAAGAAGGTTTACAAGGATGTTGCCGGGACTTGAGAAACTCAGTTACAGAGAAAGGTTGAATAGGTTAGGACTTTATTCCCTGGAGCGTAGGAGAATGAGGGGAGATTTGATAGAGGTATATAAAATTATGATGGGTATAGATAGAGTGAATGCAAGCAGGCTTTTTCCATAGAAACCATAGAAACTACAGCACAGAAACAGGCCTTTTGGCCTTTCTTGGCTGTGCCGAACCATTTTCTGCCAAGTCCCACTGACCTGCACACGGACCATATCCCTCCATACACCTCCCATCCATGTATCTGTCCAATTTATTCTTAAATGTTAACAAAGAACCCGCATTTACCACCTCATCTGGCAGCTCATTCAATACTCCCACCACTCTCTGTGTGAAGAAGCCCCCACTAATGTTTCCTTTAAACTTTTCTCTCCTCACCCTTAACCCATGTCCTCTGGTTTTTTTCTCTCCTTGCCTCAGTGGAAAAAGCCTGCTTGCATTCACTCTATCTATACCCATCATAATTTTATATACCTCTATCAAATCTCCCCTCATTCTTCTACGGTCCAGGGAATAAAGTCCCAACCTATTCAACCTTTCTCTGTAACTGAGTTTCTCAAGTCCCGGCAACATCCTTGTAAATCTTCTCTGCACTCTTTCAACCTTATTTATATCCTTCCTGTAATTTGGTGACCAAAACTGAACACAATACTCCAGATTCGGCCTCACCAATGCCTTATACAACCTCATCATAACATTCCAGCTCTTATACTCAATACTTTGATTAATAAAGGCCAATGTACCAAAGGCTCTCTTTACGACCCTATCTACCTGTGACGCCACTTTTAGGGAATTTTGTATCTGTATTCCCAGATCCCTCTGTTCCACTGCACTCCTCAGTGCCTTACCATTAACCCTGTATGTTCTACCTTGGTTTGTCCTTCCAACGTGCAATACCTCACACTTGTCTGTATTAAACTTCATCTGCCATTTTTCAGCCCATTTTTCCAGCTGATCCAAGTCCCTCTGCAGGCTCTGAAAACCTTCCTCGCTGTCTACTACACCTCCAATCTTTGTATCACCAGCAAATTTGCTAATCCAATTTACCACATTATCATCCAGATCATTGATATAGATGACAAATAACAATGGACTCAGCACTGATCCCTGTGGCACACCACTAGTCACAGGCCTCCACTCGGAGACGCAATTCTCTACCACCACCCTTTGGCTTCTTCCATTGAGCCAATGTCTAATCCAATTTACCACCTCTCCATGTATACCTAGCCACTGAATTTTCCTAACTAACCTCCCATGCGAGACCTTGTCAAAGGCCTTACTGAAGTCCATGTACACAATATCCACTGCCTTCCCTTCACCACTTTCCCGGTAACCTCCTCAAAACACTCCAATAGATTGATCAAACATGACCTACCACACACAAAGCCATGTTGACTCACCCTAATACGTCCCTGTCTATCCAAATGCTTGTAGATTCTGTCTCTTAGTACTCCCTCCAATAACTTACCTACTACCGACGTTAAACTTACTGGCCTATAACTTCCCGGATTACTTATTGATCCTTTTTTAAACAACGGAACAACATGAGTCACTCTCCAATCCTCCAGCACCTCACCTGTAGACAGCGACATTTTAAATATTTCTGCCAGGGCACTAGTCTCCTTCAAGGTCGGAGGGAACACTCTGTCAGGTCCCGGGGATTTATCCGCTTTAATTTTCCTCAAGACAGCAAGCACCTTCTCCTTTTCAATCTGTACAGTTTCCATGATCTCACTACTTGATTCCCTCAATTCCAAAGACTTCATGCCAGTTTCCTTAGTAAATACAGACGCAAAAAACCTATTTAAGATCTCCCCCATTTCCTTTGTTTCCGCACATAGCCGACCACTCTGCCTTCAAGAGGACCAATTTTATCCCTTACAATCCTTTTGCTCTTAATATACCTGTAAAAGCTCTTTGAATTATCCTTCACTTTGACTGCCAAGGCAACCTCACGTTTTCTTTTAGCCCTCCTGATTTCTTTCTTAAGTATTTTCTTGCACTTCTTATACTCCTCAAGCACCTGATTTACCCCGTTTCCTATACATTTCATACAACTCCCTCTTCTTCTTTATCAGAGTTGCAATATCCCTTTAGAACCAAGGGTCCTTATTCCTATTCAATTTGCCTTTAATCCTGACAGGAACATACAAACTCTGCACTCTCAAAATTTCTCCTTTGAAGGCTTCCCACCTACCAATCACATCTTTGCCAGAGAACAACCTATCCCAATCCACGCTTTTTAGATCCTTTCTCATTTCTTCAAATTTGGCCTTCTTCCAGTTCAGAACCTCAACCCTAGGACCAGATCTATCCTTGTCCATGATCAAATTGGAACTAATGGTGTTATGATCACTGGAACCAAAGTGCTCCCCTACACAGACTTCCGTCACTTGTCCTAACTCGTTTCCTAACAGGAGATCCAATATTGCATCCCCTCTAGTTGGTCCCTCTATATATTGATTTAGAAAACTTTCCTGAACACATTTTACAAACTCTAAACCACCTAGACCCCTAACAGTATGGGAGTCCCAATCAATGTATGGAAAATTAAAATCCCCTACCACCACAGCTTTATGTTTCCTGCAATTGCCTGCTATCTCTCTGCAGATTTGCTCTTCCAATTCTCGTTGACTATTGTGTGGTCTGTAATACAATCCCACCAATGTGGCCATACCTTTCCTGTTTCTCAGCTCCACCCATAAGGATTCAGTAGACAAGCCCTCTAATCTGTCCTGCCTGAGCACTGCTGTAATATTTTCCCTAACAAGCAATGCTACTCCCCCACCTTTCATTCCTCTGCCTCGATCACATCTGAAACATCGGAACCCTGGAATATTAAGCTGCCAGTCCTGCCCCTCCTGTAGCCAAGTTTCACTAATTGCTATAATGTCATAATTCCACATGTTAATCCACGCCCTCAACTCATCCGCCCTCCCTGCAATACTCCTAGCATTGAAATATATACACCTCAGAAGATTTTTACCACCACTCACAACCTTTCTATCAGCGGATTTGCTTGAAATTCTAACATCATTTATTTTCACCCCAGCCACACTGTCAGCTCTGGCACTCTGGTTCCCATCCCCCTGCAAATCTAGTTTAAAGCCTCCCCAAAAGCACTAATAAACCTCCCTGAAAGGATATTGGTCCCCCTGTAGTTCAAGTGTAACCCGTCTCTCTTGTACAGGTCCCACCTGCCCCAGAAAAGATCCCAATGATCCTGAAATCTGAAATCCTGCCCCCTACACCAGTTCATCAGCCACTTGTTCATCCTCCAGAGCATCCTATTCCTACCCTCACTGGCACGTAGCACAGGTAGCAATCCTGAGATTACCACCCTGGAGGTCCTGCTTTTCAGCTTCCTACCAAGCTCTCTATACTCACTCTCCAGGACCTCCTCACTCTTCCTTGCTATGTCATTGGTACCGATGTGCACCACGACATCTGGCTGATCATCCTCCTACTTCAGAATGTCATGCAAGCGATCAGAGACATCCTTGACCCTGGCACCCGGGAGGCAACAAACCATCCTGGATTCTCTGTCACGACCACAGAACCTCCTATCTGCACCTCTAACTATCGAGTCCCCTATCACTACTGCTCTCCTCTTTTCCCCCCTCCCTTCTGCACTGCAGAGCCAGACTCAGTGCCAGAGATCCGGCTACTGCAGCTTGTCGCAGGTAAGTCATCCCCCCCCAACAGTATCCAATGCGGTATACTCGTTGTTGAGGGGAATAGCCACAGGGGAACCCTGCTCTGCCTGCCCTTTCCTCTTCCCTCGCCTGACAGTGACCCAATTTCCTGTGATCTGCTCCTTTGGCGTAACTACCTCCCTGTAGCTACGATCTATAATCTCCTCATTCTCCCGAATGATCCGCAGGTCACCCAGCTCCTGCTCCAGTTCCCTGACGTGGTTTGTTAGGAGCTGCAGCTGGATGCACTTCTTGCAGGTGTCGTTGTCAGGGACACCGGAGGGCTCCCTGACTTCCCACATCCTGCAAGAGGAGCATTCCAACATCCTGCCTGGCATTCTCTCTACTCTAAAACAATCTGAACAAAAAACTTACCTGAACCTACCCTGGCCTCTGCCTGTTCTCACCGAAGCCTGTTGAGCCAAAGCCGTCCCACTCTGACTCAGTCCACTCCGACGATGGCCACTACAACGATGGCTGCTGTATATGGAGGTCTGCTTTTAAACCTTGGCACGCTATGTTACGTGCCTGCACAGTGCAGACCCTTCTCCCCGAACAGTGTTTTAAAAAAAAAGACTTTTTCTACCCGATTTCTTCACTCCCTTCTTCTCAGCTGCTTGCTTCGACTGAAACAAGAACCGTTGAAATTTTCTCTTTTTAAACCTTCCACTGAGGCAAGGGGAGAAAAAAACCAGAAGACATGGGTTAAGGGTGAGGGGGGAAAAGTTTAAAGGGAACATTAGCGGGGGCTTCTTCACACAGAGAGTGGTGGGAGTATGGAATGAGCTGCCAGACGAGGTGGTAAGTGCGAACATTTAAGAATAAATTGGACAGATACATGGATGGGAGGTGTACGGAGGGATATGGTCCGTGTGCAGGTCAGTGGGACGAGGCAGAAAATGGTTCAGCACAGCCAAGAAGGGCCAAAAAGCCTGTTTCTGTGCTGTAGTTTCTATGGTTCTATGGAGAAGAGTCGGAGGACAAGCTTGCTCGCAGTTAGTTTTTACAATTCCTCCTGAGACGGTGATGTGCCCCTCATGTGAGATGTGGCAGTCTTGGGGGAATGCCCCTCTCCCGCAGAGTCACATCTGCCAGAAGTGCACACGGCTGGGCCATCTGGAAGACCATGTAAGGAATCTGGAGCAGCAGCTGGATGACCTTCGACTCATAAGGGAGAATGAGGCAGTCATAGATGAGAGCTACAGGGAGGTAGTCACAACTAGGCTGTCGGAAGCAGGTCGTTGGGTGACTGTCAGAGGGGGGAAGCGAAGGTGAGCAGACAGGTAGTGCAGAGCACTCCTGTTGCCATTCCCCTGAATAATAAGTTTACCATCCTGGATACTGTTGGCGGGGATGACCGACCAGGTGTGAGCCACGGTGGCAGGGCGTCTGGCACTGAGTCAGACCCTGTGGTGAAGAAGGGTGGGACGGAGAAGAGGACAGCTGTCGTCATTGGAGACTCTATAGTCAGGGGAGCAGACAGGAGATTTTGTGGACATGAGAAGGACACCCGCATGGTTTGTTGCCTCCTGGGTGCCAAGGTCCGGGATGTCTCTGACTGGGTGCACGACATCCTGGTACGAGTGGGAAAGCAACCAGAAGCCGTGATACATGTTGGTACCAACGACATAGGCAGGAAGAGGGATGAGGTCCTGAAGTGTGAATTTCTGGAACTAGGCAGAAGACTGAAGAATAGGACCTCAAGGGTGGCGTTCTCAGGATTGTTGCCAGTGCTACGTGACAGTGATGGTAAGAATTGGAGGAGATGGCAGTTGAATGCGTGGCTGAGGAGTTGGTGCAGGGAGCAGGGTTTTAGATTTTTGGATCATTGGGATCTCTTCTGGGGAAGGTGGGACCTGTACAGATAGGATGGGTTGCACCTGAACTCGAGGGGGAGCAATATCCTTGCAGGTAGGTTTGCTAGCATGGTTTGGGAGGGTTTAAACTAATTTGCGAGAGGGATGGGACCCAGAGCGATAGAGCAGTGAAAGAAGTGCATGGAGTAAAGCCAGATCTAACATACAGAGAGGCTTTGAGGAAAGAGAAGCAGAATAAACGGTGTAAAGACAGTAAGGCAGAAGGGCTGAAGTGTGTGTACCTCAATGCAAGAAGCATCAGGAACAAAGGTGATGAACTGAGAGCTTGGATACATACATGGAATTATGATGTAGTGGCCATTACAGAGACTTGGCTGGCACCAGGGCAGGAATGGGTTCTCAATATTCCTGGATTTCAGTGCTTTAAAAGGGATAGAGAGGGGGAAAAGGGGAGGAGGGGTGGCATTACTGGTCAGGGATACTATTACAGCTACAGAAAGGGTGGGTAATGTAGCAGGATCCTCTTTTGAGTCAATATGGGTGGAAGTCAGGAACAGGAAGGGAGCAGTTACTCTATTGGGGGTATTCTATAGGCCCCCTGGTAGCAGCAGAGATACAGAGGAGCAGATTGGGAGGCAGATTTTGGAAAGGTGCAAAAATAACAGGGTTGTTATCATGGGTGACTTTAACTTCCCTAATATTGATTGGCACCTGATTAGTTCCAAGGGTTTAGTAGTCATAGTCATACTTTATTGATCCCAGGGAAAATTGGTTTTCGTTACAGTTGCACCATAAATAATTAAATAGTAATAAAACCATAAATAATTAAATAGTAATATGAAAATTATGCCAGGAAATAAGTCCAGGACCAGCCTATTGGCTCAGGGTGTCTGACCCTCCAAGGGAGGAGTTGTAAGGTTTGATGGCCACAGGCAGGAATGACTTCCTATGACGCTCTGTGTTGCATCTCGGTGGAATGAGTCTCTGGCTGAATGTACTCCTGTGCCCAACCAGTACATTATGTAGTGGATGGGAGACATTGTCCAAGATGGCATGCAACTTAGACAGCATCCTCTTTTCAGACACCACCGTGAGAGAGTCCAGTTCCATCCCCACAACATCACTGGTCTTACGAATGAGTTTGTTGATTCTGTTGGTGTCTGCTATCCTCAGCCTGCTGCCCCAGCACACAACAGCAAACATGATAGCACTGGCCACCACAGACTTGTAGAACATCCTCAGCATCGTCCGACAGATGTTAAAGGACCTCAGCCTCCTCAGGAAATAGAGACGGCTCTGACCCTTTTTGTAGACAGCCTCAGTGTTCTTTGACCAGTCCAGTTTACTGTCAATTCGTATGCCTAGAGGATTTGTAATCCTCCACCATGTCCACACTGACCCCCTGGATGGAAACAGGGTTTACCGTTGCCTTAGCTCTCCTCAGGTCTACCACCAGCTCCTTAGTCTTTTTGTCTCTAGATGGGGCAGAGTTTGTTAAGTGTGTCCAGGACGGATTCCTGTCACAGTACGTTGACAGTCCGACTAGGGGGAATGCCATACCAGATCTAGTACTAGGTAACTAACTGGGTCAGGTCAGAGATCTCTCAGTGGGTGAGCATCTGGGGGTCAATACCACCGCTCCCTGGCCTTTAGCATTATCATAGAAAAGGATAGAATCAGAGAGGACAGGAAAATTTTTAATTGGGGAAGGGCAAATTATGAGGCTATAAGGCTAGAACTTGCGGGTGTGAATTGGGATGATGTTTTTGCAGGGAAATGTACTATGGACATGTGGTCAATGTTTAGAGATTTCTTGCAGGAGGTAAGGGATAAATTTGTCCTGGTGAGGAAGATAAAGAATGGTAGGGTGAAGGAACCATGGGTGACAAGTGAGGTGGAAAATCTAGTCAGGTGGAAGAAGGCAGCATACATGAGGTTTAGGAAGCAAGGATCAGATGGGTCTATTGAGGAAAATAGGGAAGCAAGAAAGGAGCTTAAGAAAGGGCTGAGAAGAGCATGAAGGGGGCATGAGAAGGCCTTGGCGAGTAGGGTAAAGGAAAACCCCAAGGCATTCTTCAATTATGTGAAGAATAAAAGGATGACAGGAGTGAAGGTAGGACCAATTAGAGATAAAGGTGGGAAGATGTGCCTGGAGGCTGTGAAAGTGAGTGAGGTCCTCAATGAATACTTCTCTTCGGCATTCACCAATGAGAGGGAACTTGATGATGGTGAGGACAATATGAGTGAGGTTGATGTTCTGGAGCATGTTGATATTAAGGCAGAGGAGGTGTTGGAGTTGTTAAAATACTTTAGGACGGATAAGTCCCTGGGGCCTGATGAAATATTCCCCAGGTTGCTCCACGAGGTGAGGGAAGAGATTGATGAGCCTCCAGCTAGGATCTTTATGTCCTCATTGTCCACGGGAATGGTACAGGAGGATAGGAGGGAGGCGAATGTTGTCCCCTTGTTCAAAGAAGGTAGTAGGGATATCCCAGGTAATTATAGACCAGTGAGCCTTACGTCTGTGGTGGGAAAGCTTAGAGATGGGATCTGTGGGCATTGAGGGAATCATGGTCTGATCAGGGACAGTCAGCATGGCTTTGTGAAGGGAAGATCGTGTCTAATAAGCCTGATAGAGTTCTTTGAGGAGGTGACGAGGCATATAGATGAAGGTAGTGCAGTGGATGTGATCTATATGGATTTTAGTAAGGCATTTGACAAGGTTCCACACAGTAGGCTAATTCAGAAAGTCAGAAGGCATGGGATCCAGGGAAGTTTGGCCAGGTGGATTCAGAATTGGCTTGCCTGCAGAAGGCAGAGGCTCGTGGAGGAGGGAGTACATTCAGATTGGAGGGTTGTGACTAGTTGTGTCCCACAACGATCTGTTCTGGGACCTCTTCTTTTCGAGATTTTTGTTAATGACCTGGATGTGGGGGTAGAAGGGTGGGTTGGCATTTTTGCAGACGACACAAAGGTTGGTGGTGTTGTAGATAGTGTAGAGGATTGTCAAAGATTGCAGAGAGACATTGATAGGATGCAAAAGTGGGCTGAGAAGTGGCAGATGGAGTTCTACCCGGAGAAGTGTGAGGTGGTACACTTTGGAAGGACAAACTCCAAGGCAGAGTACAAAGTAAATGGCAGAAAACTTGGTAGTGTGGAGGAGCAGAGGGATCTCGGGGTACATGTCCACAGATCCCTGAAAGTTGCCTCACAGGTAGATAGGGTAGTTAACAAAGCTTATGGGGTGTTGGCTTTCATAAGTTGAGGGATAGAGTTTAAGAGTTGTGATGTAATGATGCAGCTCTACAAAACTCTGGTTAGGCCACACTTGGAGTACTGTGTCCAGTTCTGGTCACCTCACTATAGGAAGGATGTGGAAGCATTGGAAAGGGTACAGAGGAGATTTAACAGGATGCTGCCTAGTTTAGAGAGTATGCATTATGATCAGCGATTAAGGGAGCTAGGGCTTTACTCTTTGGAGAGAAGGAGGATGAGAGGAGACATGATAGAGGTGTACAAGATAATAAGAGGAATAGATAGAGTGGATAGCCAGCGCCTCTTCCCCAGGGCACCACTGCTCAATACAAGAGGACATGGCTTTAAGGTAAGGGGTGGGAGGTTCAAGGGGGATATTAGAGGAAGGTTTTTGACTCAGAGAGTGGTTGGTGTGTGGAATGCACTGCCTGAGTCAGTGGTGGAGGAAGATACACTAGTGAAGTTTAAGAGACTACTAGACAGGTATATGGAGGAATTTAAGGTGGGGGCTTATATGGGAGGCAGGGTTTGAGGGTCGGCACAACATTGTGGGCCGAAGGGCCTGTAATGTGCTGTACTATTCTATGTTCTAGGTTCCAACACCATTAGAACCGTGAAGCATGGGGGTGACAGCATCATGTTGTGGGGGTGCTCTGCTGCAGGAGGGACTGGTGCACTTCACAAAATAGATGGCATCATGAGGAGGGAAAATTGTGTGGATATATTGAAACAACATCTCAAGACGTCAGCCAGAAAGTTAAAACTCGGTCGCAAATGGGTCTTCCAAATGGACAATGACCCCAATCATACCTCCAAAGTTATGGCAAAATTGCTTAAGAACAACAATGTCAGGGTAATGTAGTGGCCATCACAAAGCCCTGACCTCAATCCAATAGAAGATTCGTGGGCAGAACTGAAAAAGCGTGTGCGAGCAAGGAGGCCTACAAACCTGACTCAGTTACGTCAGTTCTGTCTGGAAGAATGGAACAAAATTCCAGCAACTTACTGTGAGAGGCTTGTGGAAGGCAACCCAAAACGTTTGACCCAAGTTAAACAATTTAAAGGCAATGCTACCAAATACTAACTAAGTGTATGTAAACTTCTGACCCACCGGGAAAGTGATGAAAGAAATAAAAGCTGAAATAAATCATTCTCTCTACTATTGTTCTGACATTCCACATTCTTAAAATAAAGTAGTGATCTTAACTGACCTAAGACAGGGAATGTTTTCTAGGATTAAATGTCAGGAATTGTGAAAAATTGAGTTTAAATGTATTTGGCTGAGGTGTATGTAAACTTCTGACTTCAACTGTATATATCGTTCCCATAAAAAGTATTCAACCCCTGCCCCCCTTGGAACAATGTACTTGATGTACTTGTACCACTGGGTCTCTCTGTTCTACATCACTCTCTAGGGAACCATAATCTCCCCTCACATTCACACAATCTCTCTCTCTCTCTCTCTCACAAACACACAGATCCAATCTCTTCAAGTCTTGCTGTAGGGTTTTAGGTGAAAATGCCGACTATACTCTTTGCTATAGATGCTGCCTGCTTGCAGAGTTCCTCCGGCATTTTGTGTGTGTTGCTTTGGATTTCCAGCTTCTGCAGATTTTCTCCTGCTGTGTGTGTGTGAGTGAGATATTGTGTGTATGTGTGGAGAGAGGTTGTGTTGTGTGTGGAAGAGAGAGCGATTGTGTATGAAAAAGACATGTATGTGTGAATGTGTGTGAGAGAGAGAAATTGTGTTTGTTTCAGTGAGAGATTGTGTCTGTGTGAGATCTGACACACATTCATACAATCTCTCAATGTCTCTCACACACAGTCTCTCACTCTTGATCATACACACATAATCTCCCTCTCTCACACAAACACAATCACTCTCATACACTCTCCCTCTCTGTCACACTCTTCCTCACAGTGAACTATATTGAGACCATTTCCTGTCACTGCTCACACACACAGGAGGTGCCTTTGTGCCCAACACTTACAGACCACGATAAGAACTGGAGATATGGTGTGTTCACATGTGGTGATAATGTCAGTGATGTTACTTCTGCAAGCTTTACAGTCAGCACGAGCACCCTTCCCTGTCTCTGTGACCTGTCCTCACACACCTCCCCTTTGCTGGTACCCCCTCCAGTTCCTACTACCATCCCCATCTCTGTGACCCCCTCCTGCCCTTACACGCCCCACTTCCCTGTGGCCCGTTCTGCCCCTACACCCATCCCCATCTCTGTAACCCTGTCCAAAACGATCACCGTCCCTGTAACGTCATGAACCCCAGTCCTGCCTAAGTTGGCACGAACAGTTTGCATTGATTGCCACCTCATCAGTCCACCGCCTGTCTCCACCTTGCAAGCAATTTGTCAGTCTTTCAATTGCATTTGTGTATAAAGTAATTCCAAAACAAGACTGAACTATTCCAGTTATTTTCTGACTGGGGGTGTGGGGGTGAAATATTTCATGTGGGAGGGGGCATTACCAGCCACGTCCAACCACTATACAACACACTCTAAATGCTGGAGAAACTCAGCAGGTCAGGCAGCAACGATGGAAATGTTGGGCCAAGAACTTTGTTCAAGACTGGAAAAGAAGGGGGAAGATGATGGGGGAAGGAGAACAGGCTAGAAGATGACGGTGAAGCCATCTATGTGTGTGGGGGGGGTGGGTGGGGAGGGGAATGAAGTAAGAAGCTGGAAGGTGATATGTGGGAAAGGGCCAGGGGCTGGAGAGGGAGGAGTCTGATGGGAGAGGAGTGTGCACCATGGGAGAAAGGGATGGAGGAGAGGCACCGAGAGAGGTGATAGGCCGCTGGTAAGAGGCCAGAGTGGGGAATAGACGAAGAGGGAAGGTGGTGGGAAAAAAGAAAGAATAAAATCACTGAAAGTTGGAGAAATCGATGTTCATGCCATCAGGTTGGAGGCTGCCTGGGTAATACATGAGTTGTTCCTCCTCCATTCTGAAGGTGGCCCCGTTGTGGCAGAAGAGAAAGCCATTGACCGACATGTCAGAACGGGAAATGGAAAGCAGACATCCCACCTCTCCCGGAAGTTCCGGGAGTCTCCCGCAAATTGGTGGTGCTACCTCCCTGAAATGAGTTTTTGCAAGGTGGGAGGTCTGGGATTGGAAACTAAAGTGTTATGTCCGCCTCACTGTGGTCCCTTCCTTGGCAATCTTGATGTGTCCTGGACTTGAGCAAAGATCCCATTGTTGTCATGTCACCATGTCTTACCAGCGCCATTTAGGCAGCTTGGCGGCCTTTGTGTAACTTCCTGGATTCTATGGTGTTTCTTCATTTTGTGGCTGCCTGCAAGAAAACGAATCTCAAGGTTGTATATGCAAGCTTTGATAATAAATGTACAGGGAACTTTGAATCTTGTGCCAAGGGGATGTTCCTGGTCTCCCATTCCCCACCCACCAGTCCCACATCCCTGCACTCACCCTGCATCCCTCTCTTCCTTCAATATCTGGAAGCATCCCTCGGATCCACGGAGATATGTGCCGGGTGAGGACTGAGGGCCAATTGACCATCTGGGTAAGAACATCCCCATCATCCTGAATGACCAACACCTCACTCTGAGACTGGGACCACTGGTCATTGACTTCCCAGCTGAAGGATTCCTCCCATCTCACTCCCCCTCCCCATATTCCCATTCCCTGCATCAACCCTGATGAGGTTTCTGTGTCTCAGTGACAACCTCTCTTGTTCTTTCAAACTCCAGGGAGAACTGCTTCATTCGATTAATTTATCCACTGGCGACAAACCCAAGATATTTAGAAATGACCTCGTTGGGGAAGTAGATGGGTGAGTTAGTATGTTTTCTGATGACACAAAGGTTGGGGGGTTTGTCGATAGTCTGGAAGGTTGTCAGAGGTTACAGCGGGACATCGATAGGATGCAGAAATCAGCTATGAAGTGGCAGATGGAGTTCAACCCAGATAAGATATAGGAGCAGAAGTAGGCCATTCAGCCCATCGACTGTGCTCCACCATTCAATCATGAGCTGATCCAATTCTTCCAGTCATCCCCACTCCCCTGCCTTCACCCCATACCCTTTGATTCCCTGGCTAATCAAGAACCTATCTCTGCCTCAAATGACTTGGCCTCCACAGCCGCTCGTGGCGACAAATTCCACAGATTTACCACCCTCTGGCTAAAGTAATTTATCCGCATCTCTGTTCTAAATGGATGTCCTTCAATCCTGAAGTCATGCCCTCTTATTCTAGACTCCCTACCATGATAAATAACTTTGCCGTCTCTAATCTGTTCAGGCCTTGTAACATTAGGAATATTTCTATGAGATCCCCCTTCATTCTCCTGAACTCCAGGGAAAACAGCCCAAGAGCTGCCAGACATTCCTCATACATTAATCCTTTCATGCCTGGAATAATTCTTGTGAATCTTCTCTGAACCCTCTCCAATGTCAGTACATCCTTTCTAAAATAAGGAGCCCAAAACTACACACAATACTCCGTGTGTTCTCACAAGTACCTTATAGAGCCTCAACATCATATCCCTGCTCTTGTATCCTATATCTCTAGAAATGAATGCCAACATTGCATTCACTTTCTTCACCACCAACTCAACCTGGAGGTTAACCGTTAGGGTATCCTGCACAAAGACTCTCAAGTCCCTTTGCATCTCTGCAGTTTGAATTCTCTCCCCATCTAAGTAATAGTCTGCCCATTTATTTCTTCCACAAGAGCGCATGACCATACACTTTCCAACATTGTAGTTCATTTGTCACTTCTTTGTCCATTCCCCTAAGCTATCTAAGTCTCTCTGTAGGCTCTCTGTTTCCTCAACACTACCCGCTCCTCCACCTATCTTGTAAATTTAGCCCCAAATCCATTAATCCCATAGTCCAAATCATTGACATACATCGTAAAAAGCAGCGGTCCCAAAACCGACCCCTGTGGAACTCCGCTGGTATCCAGCAGCCAGCCAGAATAGGATCCTTTTATTCCCACTTTCTGTTTTCTGCCGACCAGCCAATGCTCACCAATGTTCGTAACTTCCCTGTAATTCCATGGGCTCTTATCTCGCTAAGCAGCCTCATATGCGACAACTTGTCAAAGGCCTTCTGAAAATCCAAGTACACCACATCTACTACATCTCCCTTGTCTACCCTGCTTGTAATTTCCTCAAAAAATTGCAGTAGGTTAGTCGGCAGGATTGTCCTTTCAGGAAACCATACTGGCTTTGGCCTATCTTATCATGTGCCTCCAGGTACTCCGTAATCTCAACCTTAGAAAATCAATTCCAACAACTTCCCAACCACTGATGTCAGGTTAACAGGTCTATAGTTTCCTTTCTGCTGTCTCCCACCCTTCTTAAATGTGGAGTAACATTTGCAATTTTCCAGTCATCCAGCACAATGGCAGAATCTATCGATTCTTGATAGATCATCGTTAATGATGGAGTTCAACCCAGATAAGTGTGAGGTGGTTCATTTTGGTAGGTTAAATATGATGGCAGAATATAGTATTAATGGTAAGACTCTTGGCAGTGTGGAGGATCAGAGGGATCTTGATGTCCAAGTCCATAGGACACTCAAAGCTGCTACACAGGTTGACTCTGTGGTTAAGAAGGCATACTGTGCATTGGTCTTCATCAATCGTGGGATTGAGTTTAAGAGTGGAGAGATAATGTTGCAGCTATATAGGACCCTGGTCAGACCCCACTTGGAGTACTGTGCTCAATTCTGGTCGCCTCACTACAGGAAGGACGTGGAAACTATAGAAAGGGTGCAGAAGAGATTTACAAGGCTGTTGCCTGGATTGGGGAGCGTGCCTTATGGGAATAGGTTGAGTGAACTCGGCCTTTTCTCCTTGGAGCAACAGAGGATGAGAGGTGACCTGATAGAGGTGTACAAGATAATGAGAGGCATCGATCGTGTGGATAATCGGAGGCTTTTCCCCAGTGCTGAAATGGCTAGCACAAGAGGGCATAGTTTTAAGGTGCTTGGAAGTAGGTACAGAAGAGATGTCAGGGGTAAGTTTTTACGCAGAGAGTGGTGAGTGTGTGGAATGGGCTGCTGGCGGCAGTGGTGGCAGAAATGATCGGGTCTTTTCAGAGACTCCTGGATGGCTACATGGAGATCAGAAAAATAGAGGGCTATGGGTAAAGCCTAGGTAGTTCTAAGGTAGGGACATGTTCGGCACAGCTTTGTGGGCCGAAGGGCCTGTATTGTGCTGTATGGTTTCTATGTTAATGCCTCCGCAATCTCTCCAGCTATTTCCTTCAGAACCCAAGGGTGCATTCCGTCAGGTCCAGGATTTATCCACCCTCAGACCATTAAGCTTCCTGAGCACCTTCTCAGTTGGAATTTTCACTGCACATACTTCACTTCCCTGACACTCTTGAATATCAGGTACACTGCAGATGTCTTGCACTGTGAAGGTACAATGCTCGGTTCCCAGGTCCCCCTCCGGGTCTCGTCTGCATAAGCCCTGCCCGGAGGCATACTGCTCGGTCCCTTGACTTAATCCCCAGGTGTTAAGGCCCTCTATCCGACGCCGTAGTTCTTCAATCTTGTCGATCTCGCATCCCACTCCTGAAACCAATGTGGCGAGCATTTGGTCCATAGTGACAGACGAGGGAGCTTGTTAACGCAACAACCATTTTATTGTGATAAACACAAAACAAAGTGGACACCAGGACCTGGAGAGAGAACCCAACTAGTCTCACACAGTCATGGGAGGTGATCATCACACACCCCTGTTTACAGTTAGGGTGACCCACAAATACACAAGCAAATAACTGCATAACCCAAGCTAAAATTTAACAATAAATGAAGTGGAGCTTTCCACCACAAGTGCAGAGAGACAGAGGGTTGTAAAATGAGGATAGAGGCAAAAAGTAGTAAGGTGAAAAGTAAAAGTGGCAGGCCGGCAAATCCAGGGCAAAAATCAAAAAGGGCCACTTTTCAACATGATTGTATCAGGGCTAAGAGTGTTGTAAAAGCAAGCCTGGAGACTTTGTGTGTCAATGCAAGGAGCATTCGTAACAAGGTGGATGAATTAAAAGTGTAGATTGTTATTAATGAGTATGACATAGTTGGGATCACAGAGACGTGGCTCCAGGGTGACCAAGGATGGGAGCTCAACATTCAGGGATATTCAATATTCAGGAGGGATAGACATGAAAGAAAAGGAGGTGGGGTAGCATTGCCGGTTAGAGAGGAGATTAACGCAATAGAAAGGAAGGACATTAGCTGGGAGGATGTGGAATCGATATGGGTAGAGCTCCATAACACTAAGGGGCAGAAAACGCTGGTGGGAGTTGTGTACAGGCCACCTAACAGTAGTAGTGAGTTTGGGGATGGCATTAAACAGGAAACTAGAAATGCGTGCAATAAAGGAACAACAGTTATAATGGGTGACTTCAATCTACATATAGATTGAGTGAAGCAAATTGGTAAGGGTGCTGAGGAAGAGGATTTCTTGGAATATATGCCGGATGGTTTTTTGAACCAACATGTCGAGGAACCAACTAGAGAGCAGGCTATTCTCGATTGGGTATTGAGCAATGAGGAAGGGTTAATTAGCAATCTTGTCGTGAGAGGCCCCTTGGGTAACAGTGACCATAATATGGTGGAATTCTTCATTAAGATGGAGAGTGACATAGTTCATTCAGAAACAAAGGTTCTGAACTTAAAGAAGGGTAACTTTGAAGGTATGAGACGTGAATTAGCTAAGATAAACTGGCAAATGATACTTAAAGGGTTGACGGTGGATATGCAATGGCAAGCATTTAAAGATCACATGGATGAACTACAACAATTGTTCATCCCAGTTTGGCAAAAGAATAAATCAGGGAAGGTAGTGCACCCGTGGCTGACAAGAGAAATTAGGGATAGTATCAATTCCAAAGAAGAAGCATACAAATTAACCAGAAAAAGCGGTTCACCTGAGGACTGGGAGAAATTCAGAGTTCAGCAGAGGAGGACAAAGGGCTTAATTAGGAAAGGGAAAAAAGATTATGAGAGAAAACTGGCAGGGAACATAAAAACTGACTGTAAAAGCTTTTATAGTTATGTGAAACGAAAAAGATTGGTTAAGACAAATGTAGGTCCCCTACAGACAGAAACAGGTGAATTGATTATGGGGAACAAGGACATGGCAGACCAATTGAATAATTGCTTTAGTTCTGTCTTCACTAAGGAGGATATAAATAATCTTCTGGAAATAGTAGGGGACAGAGGGTTTAGTGAGATGGAGGAACTGAGGGAAATACATATTAGTAGGGAAGTGGTGTTAGGTAAATTGAAGGGATTAAAGGTGGATAAATCCCCAGGGCCAGATGGTCTGCATACCAGAATGCTTAAGGAAGTAGCCCAAGAAATAGTGAATGCATTAGTGATAATTTTTCAAAACTCTTTAGATTCTGGAGTAGTTCCTGAGGATTGGAGGGTGGCTAATATAACCCCACTTTTTAAAAAAGGAGGGAGAGAGAAACGGGGGAATTATAGACCAGTTAGCCTAACGTCGGTGGTGGGGAAACTGCTAGAGTCAGTTATCAAAGATGTGATAACAGCACATTTGGAAAGCGGTGAAATCATCAGACAAAGTCAGCATGGATTTGTGAAAGGAAAATCATGTCTGACGAATCTCATAGAATTTTTTGAGGATGTAACTAGTAGAGTGGATAGGGGAGAACCAGTGGATGTGGTATATTTGGATTTTCAAATGGCTTTTGACAAGGTCCCACACAGGAGATTAGTGTGCAAACTTAAAGCACATGGTATTGGGGGTAAGGTATTGGTGTGGGTGGAGAATTGGTTAGCAGACAGGAAGCAAAGAGTGGTAATAAATGGGACCTTTTCAGAATGGCAGGCAGTGATTAGTGGGGTACTGCGATGCTCAGTGCTGGGACCCCAGTTGTTACAATATATATTAATGACTTGGATGAGGGAATTAAATGCAGCATCTCCAAGTTTGCCGATGACACGAAGCTGGGCGGCAGTGTTAGCTGTGAGGAGGATGCTAAGAGGATGCAGGGTGACTTGGATAGGTTGGGTGAGTGGGCAAATTCATGGCAGATGCAATTTAATGTGGATAAATGTGAGGTTATCCACTTTGGTGGCAAAAACAGGAAAACAGATTATTATCTGAATGGTTGCCGCTTAGGAAAAGAGGGGGTGCAACGAGACCTGGGTGTCATTGTACACCAGTCATTGAAAGTGGGCATGCAGGTACAGCAGGTGGTGAAAAAGGCGAATGGTATGCTGGCATTCATAGCAAGAGGATTCGAGTACAGGAACAGGGACGTACTACTGAAGTTGTACAAGGCCTTGGTGAGACCACACCTGGAGTATTGTGTGCAGTTTTGGTCCCCTAATCTGAGGAAAGACATCCTTGCCATAGAGGGAGTACAAAGAAGGTTCACCAGATTGATTCCTGGGATGGCAGGACTTTCATATGATGAAAGACTGGATCGACTAGGCTTATATTCGTTGGAATTTAGAAGATTGAGGGGGGATCTTATTGAAACGTATAAAATCCTAAAAGGATTGGACAGGCTAGATACAGGAAGATTGTTCCCGATGTTGGGGAAGTCCAGAACGAGGGGTCACAGTTTGAGGATAAAGGGGAAGCCTTTTGGGACCGAGATTAGGAAAAACTTCTTCACACAGAGGGTGGTGAATCTGTGGAATTCTCTGCCACAGGAAACAGTTGAGGCCAGTTCATTGGCTATATTTAAGAGGGAGTTAGATATGGCCCTTGTGGCTAAAGGGATCAGGAGGTATGGAGGGAAGACTGGTACAGGGTTCTGAGTTGGATGATCAGCCATGATCATACTGAATGGTGGTGCAGGCTCGAAGGGCCGAATGGCCTACTCCTGCACCTATTTTCTATGTTTCTGTGTTTCCATAATCCCACAAAAGCACTTTAACACAAGAACAATGCTGTTGTTAGAAATGCAGGGGCATCCTGTCAGCAATGGACACCACCCCTCACAGCATCACAATATATTATTTCTGTTTTGCACTATTTTTAATTTAAGTATTTAATATATATTACATACTTACAGAAATTTATTTATTTATTTTTGTCTTTCTATATTTATTCATTTTGTCTTTCTATATTCTATATTTGTCTTTCTAAACAGAAATAAATCTAAGATAGTGAGCAGTAAAGATGAAAGACAGGCAGGTGATGGGGCAAATTTGTAGCCTTTGGGATGAGTTGCAGTGAAATCAAAGTGAAAAGTACCAAATACTGGTCTTAAGGTGTTATACTTAAATGCACACAGCATAAGGAATAAAGTGGATGATCTTGTCGTACAGCTACAGATTGGCAGGTATGATATTGTGGCCATCACATGTTTAAAGTATGCACGTCTCTGGGAGCTGAACGTCCAAGGATACACGGTGTATCAGAAGGATACGCAGGTAGGCAGAGGGGGTAGCGTGGCTTTATTGGTAAGAAATGATATCAAATCATTAGGAAGGAGTGACATAGGATTGGAAGGTGCAGAACCTTTATGGGTTGAGCTAAGAAATCGCAGGGGTAAAAGGACCCTGATGCCAGTTATTTATAGGCCTCCAAACAGCTGCAGTGATGTGGACTACAAATTACAACAGGAAATAGAAAAGGCTTGTCAGAAGGGCCGTATTATGATAATTGTGGGGGATTTTAATATGCGAGTGGATTGGGAAAATCAGGTCGGCACTGGATCTCAAGAGAGAGAATTTGTAGAATGTCTGCGAGATGGCTTTTTAGAACAGCTTGTTGTTGAGCCCACTAGGGATCGGCTGTACTGGATTGGGTATTGTGTAATGAACCGGAGGTGATTAGAGAGATTGAGGTGAGGGAACCCCTAGGAGGCAGTGACCATAACATGATTGAGTACTCCGTGAAATCTGAAAATGAGAAGCCGAAATCTGATGTGTTGGTATTTCAGTGGAGTAAAGGAAATTACAGTGGCATGAGAGAGGAACTGGCCAAAGTTGACTGGAAAGGGACACTGGCGGGAAAGACGGCAGAGCAGCAGTGGCTGGAGTTTATGCGAGAAGTGAGGAAGGTGCAAGACAGGTATACTCCAAAGAAGAAGAAATTTTTGAATGGAAAAAGGATGCAACCGTGGCTGAGAAGAGAAACATAGAAACATAGAAAATAGGTGCAGGAGTAGGCCATTCGGCCCTTCGAGCCTGCACCGCCATTTATTATGATCATGGCTGATCCTCCAACTCAGAACCCCGCCCCAGCCTTCCCTCCATACCCCCTGACCCCCGTAGCCACAAGGGCCATATCTAACTCCCTCTTAAATATAGCCAATGAACTGGCCTCAACTGTTTCCTGTGGGAGAGAATTCCACAGATTCACCACTCTCTGTGTGAAGAAGTTTTTCCTAATCTCGGACCTAAAAGGCTTCCCCGCTATCCTCAAACTGTGGCCCCTCGTTCTGGACTTCCCCAACATCGGGAACAATCTTCCTGCATCTAGCCTGTCCAATTCCTTTAGGATTTTATACGTTTCAATCAGATCCCCCCTCAATCTTCTAAATTCCAACGAGTACAAGCCCAGTTCATCCAGTCTTTCTTCATATGAAAGTCCTGCCGTCCCAGGAATCAATCTGGTGAACCTTCTTTGTACTCCCTCTATGGCAAGGATGTCTTTCCTCAGATTAGGGGACCAAAACTGCACACAATACCCCAGGTGTGGTCTCACCAAGGTCTTGTACAACTGCAGTAGTACCTCCCTGCTCCTGTACTCGAATCCTCTCGCTATAAATGCCAGCATACCATTCGCCTTTTTCACCGCCTGCTGTACCTGCATGCCCACTTTCAATGACTGGGGTATAATGACACCCAGGTCTCGTTGCACCTCCCCTTTTCCTAATCGGCCACGATTCAGATAATAATCTGTTTTCCTATTTTTGCACACAAAGTGGATAACTTCACATTTATCCACATTAAATTGCATCTGCCATGAATTTGCCCACTCACCCAACCTATCCAAGTCACCCTGCATCCTCTTAGCATCCTCCTCACAGCTAACACTGCCACCCAGCTTTGTGTCATCCGCAAACTTGGAGATGCTGCATTTAATTCCCTCATTCAAGTTATTAATATATATTGTAAACAACTGGGGTCCCAGCACTGAGCCTTCTGGTACCCCACTAGTCACCGCCTGCCATTCTGAAAAGGTCCCGTTTATTCCCACTCTTTGCTTCCTGTCTGCTAACCAATTCTCCACCCACACCAATACCTTACCCCCAATACCGTGTGCTTTAAGTTTGCACACTAATCTCCTGTGTGGGACCTTGTCAAAAGCCTTTTGAAAATCCAAATATACCACATCCACTGGTTCTCCCCTATCCACTGTACTAGTTACATCCTCAAAAAATTCTATGAGATTCATCAGACATGATTTTCCTTTCACAAATCCATGCTGACTTTGTCTGATGATTTCACTGCTTTCCAAATGTGCTGTTATCACATCTTTGATAACTGACTCCAGCAGTTTCCCCACCACCAACGTTAGGCTTAGCCAAAGCCAAAGTTAAAGCAAAGGAGAGGGCATACAAGGAAGCAAACATTAGTGGGAAGACAGAGGATTGGGAAATTTTTAAAAGCTTACAAAAGGAAATTAAGAAGGTCATTATGAGGGAAAAGAACTATGAAAGGAAGCTAGCAAATAATATCAAAGAGGATACTAAAAGCTTTTTCAAGTATATAAAGAGTAAAAGACAGGTGAGAGTAGATATAGGACCAATAGAAAATGATGCTGGAGAAATTGTAATGGGAAATAAGGAGATGGCGGAGGAACTGAACAAGTATTTTGCATCAGTCTTCACTGAGGAAGACATCAGCAGAATACCGGACACTCAAGGGTGTCAGGGAAGAGAAGTGTGCGCAGTCACAATTAGAACAGAGAAAGTACTCAGGAAGCTGAATAGTCTAAGAGTAGGTAAATCTCCCGGACCAGGTGGAATGCACCCTAATGTTCTGAAGGAAGTAGCTGTGGAGATTGCGGAGGCATTAGCAATGATCTTTCAAAAGTCGATAGATTCTGGCATGGTTCCAGAGGACTGGAAGATTGCAAATGTCACTCCGCTAGTTAAGAAGGGGGCAAGGAAGCAAAAAGGAAACTATAGACCTGTTGGCTTGACATCGGTGGTTGGGAAGTTGTTGGAGTCAATTGTCACGGATGAGGTTATGGAGTACCTGGAGGCATATAACGAGATAGGCAGAACTCAACATGGTTTCCTTAAAGGAAAATCCTGCCTGACAAACCTATTACAATTTTTTGAGGAAATTACAAGTAGGCTAGACAAGGGAGATGCAGTGGATGTTGTATATTTGGATTTTCAGAAGACCTTTGACAAGGTGCCACACATGAGGTTGCTTAACGAGATAAGAGCCCATGAAATTACAGGAAAGTTACATACGTGCATAAGCGTTGGCTGATTGGCAGGAAACAGAGAGTGGGAATAAAGGGATCCTATTCTGGTTGGCTACCGGTTACTAGTGGTGTTCCACAGGGGTCCGTGTTGGGGCCGCTTCTTTTTACATTGTACATCAACGATTTGGATTATGGAATAGATGGCTTTGTGTCTAAGTTTGCTGATGATACGAAGATAGGTGGAGGGGCCTGTAGTGCTGAGGAAACGGAGAGTCTGCAGAGAGACTTGGATAGATCAGAAGAATGTGCAAAGAAGTGGCAAATTAAATACAATGTTGGAAAGTGTATAGTTATGCACTTTGGCAGAAGAAATAAACGAGCAGACTGTTATTTAAATGGGGAGAGAATTCAAAGTTCTGAGATGCAACGGGACTTGGGAGTCCTCATGCAGGGTACACTTAAGGTTAACCTCCAGGTTGAGTTGGTAGTGAAGAAGGCGAATGCAATGTTGGCATTCATTTCTAGAGGAATAGAGTGTAGGAGCAAGAATGTGATGTTGAGGCTGTATAAGGCGCTGGTGAGACCTCACTTGGAGTACTGTGGGCAGTTTTGGTTTCCTTATTTAAGAAAGGATGTGCTGACGTTGGAGAGGGTATGGAGAAGATTCACTAGAATGATTCCAGGAATGAGAGGGTTAACATATGAGGAACATTTGTCCACTCTTGGACTGTATTCCTTGGAATTCAGAAGAATGAGGGGGGACCTCATAGAAACATTTCGAATGTTGAAAGGCATGGATAGAGCGGATGTGGCAAAGTTGTTTCCCATGATGGGGGAGTATAGTATGAGAGGGCATGACTTAAGGATTGAAGGGCGCCCATTCAGAGCAGAGATGCGAAGTATCTTGAATGAGTCCACACACAGCCTCTCTGTCTCTCTCTCTCACACACACTCACACACAGAATTTCCCTCCCTCTGTCGCACAAACAGTCCTCTCTCACAGTGAACTATATTGAGACCATTTCCTGTCACTGCTCACGCACAGGAGCTGCCTTTGTGCCCAACACTTACAGACCACGATAAGAACTGGAGATATGGGGTGTACACATGTGGTGATAATGTCAGTGATGCGGCTTCTGCAAGCTTTACAGTCAGCACGAGCACCCTTCCATGTCTCTGTGACCTCTTCCTGTCCTCACACACCTCCCCTTTGCTGGTAACTCCTCCAGCTCCTGCAATCAACCCCATCTCTGTGACCCCCTCTGGCCCCTACCCTACTCCCAGTCTCTGTGACCCAGTCCAGTCCCTACCCCACTCCCAGTCTCTGTGACCTTGTCCATCCCCTACCCCACTGCCAGTCTCCGTAACCCAGTCCGTCCCCTACCCCAGTCCCAGTCTCTGTGACCCAGTGTGGTCCCTACACCACTCACAGTCTCTGTGACCCAGTCCGGTCCCTACCCCACCCCCAGTCTCTGTGACCCTGTCCATCCCCTACCCCACTCCCAGTCTCTGTGACCCTGTCCATCCCCTACCCCACTCCCAGACTCTGTGACCCAGTCCGGCCCCTACCCCACTCCCAGTCTCTGTGACCCTGTTCATCCCCTACCACACTCCCACTCTCTGTGACCAGTCCAGTCCCTACCCCACTCCCAGTCTCTGTGACCCAGTCCGTCCCCTACCCCACTCCCAGTCTCTGTGACCCAGTCCGGTCCCTACCCCACTCCCAATCTCTGTGACCCAGTCCGGTCCCTACCCCACTCCCAGTCTCTGTGACCTTGTCCATCCCCTACCCCACTGCCAGTCTCTGTGACCCAGTCCGTCCCCTACCCTACTCCCAGTCTCTGTGACCCAGTCCGGTCCCTACCCCACTCCCAGTCTCTGTGACCCTGTCCATCCCCTACCACACTGCCAGTCTCTGTAACCCAGTCCGTCCCCTACCCCGCTCCCAGACTCTGTGACCCAGTCCGGTCCCTACCCCACTCCCAGTATCTGTGACCCAGTCTGGTCCCTACCCCACTCACAGTCTCTGTGACCCAGTCCGGTCCCTACCCCACCCCCAGTCTCTGTGACCCTGTCCATCCCCTACCCCACTCCCAGTCTCTGTGACCCTGTCCATCCCCTACCCCACTCCCAGACTCTGTGACCCAGTCCGGCCCCTACCCCACTCCCAGTCTCTGTGACCCTGTCCATCCCCTACCACACTCCCAGTCTCTGTGACCAGTCCGGTCCCTACCCTACTCCCAGTCTCTGTGACCCAGTCCGTCCCCTACCCCACTCCCAGTCTCTGTGACCCAGTCCGGTCCCTACCCCACTCCCAATCTCTGTGACCCAGTCCGGTCCCTACCCTACTGCCAGTCTCTGTTACCCAGTCCGGCCCCTACCCCACTCCCAGTCTCTGTGACCCAGTCCAGCCCCTACCCCACTCCCAGTCTCTGTGACCCAGTCTGGTCCCTACCCCACTCCCAGTCTCTGTGACACTGTCCATCCCCTACCCCACTCCCAATCTCTGTGACCCAGTCTGGTCCCTACCCTACTGCCAGTCTCTGTGACACTGTCCATCCCCTACCCCACTACCAGTCTCTGTAACCCAGTCCGGTCCCTACCCCACCCCCAGTCTCTGTGATCCAGTCCGGTCCCTACCCCACTCCCAGTCTCTGTGACCCTGTCCATCCCCTACCACACTGCCAGTCTCTGTAACCCAGTCTGTCCCCTACCCCGCTCCCAGACTCTGTGACCCAGTCCGGTCCCTACCCCACTCCCAGTCTCTGTGACCCAGTGTGGTCCCTACACCACTCACAGTCTCTGTGACCCAGTCCGGTCCCTACCCCACCCCCAGTCTCTGTGACCCTGTCCATTCCCTACCCCACTCCCAGTCTCTGTGACCCTGTCCATCCCCTACCCCACCCCCAGTCTCTGTGACCCAGTCTGATCCCTACCCCACTGCCAATCTCTGTGACCCAGTCCGTCCCCTACCCCACTCCCAGTCTCTGTGACCCAGTCTGACCCCTACCCCACTCCCAGTCTCTGTGACCCAGTCCGACCCCTACCCCACCCCCAGTCTCTGTGACCCTGTCCATCCCGTACCCCACTCCCAGTCTTTGTTACCCAGTCCGTCCCCTACCCCGCTCCCAGAATCTGTGACCAGTCCGGTCCCTACCCCACTCGCAGTCTCTGTGAGCCTGTCCATCCCCTACCCCACTCCCAGTCTCTGTGACCCTGTCCGGTCCCTATCCCACTCCCAATCTCTGTGACCCAGTCCGGTCCCTACCCCACTCCCAGTCTCTGTGACCCAGTCTGGTCCCTACCACACTCCCAGTCTCTGTGACCCAGTCCGTCCCCTATCCCACTCCCAGTCACTGTGACCCAGTCCGTCCCCTACCCCACCCCCAGTATCTGTGACCCAGTCTGGTCCCTACCCCACTCCCAGTCTCTGTGACCCAGTCCGGTCCCTACCACACTCCAGTTTCTGTGACCCAGTCCGTCCCCTACCCCACCCCCAGTATCTGTGACCCAGTCTGGTCCCTACCCCACTCCCACTCTCTGTGACACTGTCCATCCCCTACCCCACTCCCAATCTCTGTGACCCAGTCTGGTCCCTACCCCACTGCCAGTCTTGTAACCCAGTCCGTCCCCTACCCCACTCCCAGTCTCTGTGACCCAGTCTGGTCCCTACCACACTCCCAGTCTCTGTGACCCAGTCCGTCCCCTATCCCACTCCCAGTCACTGTAACCCAGTCCGTCCCCTACCCCACCCCCAGTATCTGTGACCCAGTCTGGTCCCTACCCCACTCCCAGTCTCTGTGACCCAGTCCGGTCCCTACCACACTCCAGTTTCTGTGACCCAGTCCGTCCCCTACCCCACCCCCAGTATCTGTGATCCAGTCTGGTCCCTACCCCACTCCCAGTCTCTGTGACCCAGTCCGGTCCCTACCCCACTCCCAGTCTCTGTGACCCAGTCCGTCCCCTACCCCACCCCCAGTCTCTGTGACCCAGTCCGTCCCCTATCCCACCCCCAGTATCTGTGACCCAGTCTGGTCCCTACCCCACTGCCAGTCTCTGTAACCCAGTCCGTCCCCTACCCCACTCCCAGTCTCTGTGACCCAGTCCGGCCCCTACCCCACTCCCAGTCTCTGTGACCCAGTCTGGTCCCTACCCCACTCCCAGTCTCTGTGACACTGTCCATCCCCTACCCCACTCCCAATCTCTGTGACCCAGTCTGGTCCCTACCCTACTGCCAGTCTCTGTGACACTGTCCATCCCCTACCCCACTACCAGTCTCTGTAACCCAGTCCGGTCCCTACCCCACCCCCAGTCTCTGTGATCCAGTCCGGTCCCTACCCCACTCCCAGTCTCTGTGACCCTGTCCATCCCCTACCCCACTCCCAGTCTCTGTGACCCAGTCTGGTCCCTACCCCACTGCCAGTCTCTGTAACCCAGTCCGTCCCCTACCCCACTCCCAGTCTCTGTGACCCAGTCTGGTCCCTACCACACTCCCAGTCTCTGTGACCCAGTCCATCCCCTATCCCACTCCCAGTCACTGTAACCCAGTCCGTCCCCTACCCCACCCCCAGTATCTGTGACCCAGTCTGGTCCCTACCCCACTCCCAGTCTCTGTGACCCAGTCCGGTCCCTACCACACTCCAGTTTCTGTGACCCAGTCCGTCCCCTACCCCACCCCCAGTATCTGTGATCCAGTCTGGTCCCTACCCCACTCCCAGTCTCTGTGACCCAGTCCGGTCCCTACCCCACTCCCAGTCTCTGTGACCCAGTCCGTCCCCTACCCCACTCCCAGTCTCTGTGACCCAGTCTGTCCCCTATCCCACCCCCAGTATCTGTGACCCAGTCTGGTCCCTACCCCACTGCCAGTCTCTGTAACCCAGTCCGTCCCCTACCCCACTCCCAGTCTCTGTGACCCAGTCCGGCCCCTACCCCACTCCCAGTCTCTGTGACCCAGTCTGGTCCCTACCCCACTCCCAGTCTCTGTGACACTGTCCATCCCCTACCCCACTCCCAATCTCTGTGACCCAGTCTGGTCCCTACCCTACTGCCAGTCTCTGTGACACTGTCCATCCCCTACCCCACTACCAGTCTCTGTAACCCAGTCCGGTCCCTACCCCACTCCCAGTCTCTGTGACCCAGTCCGGTCCCTACCCCACTCCCAGTCTCTGTGACCCTGTCCATCCCCTACCCCACTCCCAGTCTCTGTGACCCAGTCCGTCCCCTACCCCACTCCCAGACTCTGTGACCCAGTCCGGTCCCTACCCCACTCCCAGTATCTGTGACCCAGTGTGGTCCCTACACCACTCACAGTCTCTGTGACCCAGTCCGGTCCCTACCCCACCCCCAGTCTCTGTGACCCTGTCCATTCCCTACCCCACTCCCAGTCTCTGTGACCCTGTCCATCCCCTACCCCACTCCCAGTCACTGTAACCCAGTCCGTCCCCTACCCCACCCCCAGTATCTGTGACCCAGTCTGGTCCCTACCCCACTCCCAGTCTCTGTGACCCAGTCCGGTCCCTACCACACTCCAGTTTCTGTGACCCAGTCCGTCCCCTACCCCACCCCCAGTATCTGTGATCCAGTCTGGTCCCTACCCCACTCCCAGTCTCTGTGACCCAGTCCGGTCCCTACCCCACTCCCAGTCTCTGTGACCCAGTCCGTCCCCTACCCCACCCCCAGTCTCTGTGACCCAGTCCGTCCCCTATCCCACCCCCAGTATCTGTGACCCAGTCCGGTCCCTACCACACTCCTAATGTCTGTGACACTGTCCATCCCCTACCCCACTGCCAGTCTCTGTGACCCAGTCCGGTCCCTACCCCACTCCCAGTCTCTGTGACCCAGTCCGGTCCCTACCCCACTCCCAGTCTCTGTGACCCTGTCCATCCCCTACCCCACTCCCAGTCTCTGTGACCCAGTCCGTCCCCTACCCCACTCCCAGTCTCTGTGACCCAGTCCGGTCCCTACCCCACTCCCAGTCTCTGTGACCCAGTCTGGTCCCTACCCCACTCCCAGTCTCTGTGACCCAGTCCGGTCCCTACCCCACTCCCAGTCTCTGTGACCCTGTCCATTCCCTACCCCACTCCCAGTCTCTGTGACCCTGTCCATCCCCTACCCCACTCCCAGACTCTGTGACCCAGTCCGGCCCCTACCCCACTCCCAGTCTCTGTGACCCTGTTCATCCCCTACCACACTCCCACTCTCTGTGACCCAGTCTGGTCCCTACCCCACTCCCAGTCTCTGTGACACTGTCCATCCCCTACCCCACTCCCAATCTCTGTGACCCAGTCTGGTCCCTACCCTACTGCCAGTCTCTGTGACACTGTCCATCCCCTACCCCACTCCCAGTCTCTGTAACCCAGTCCGTCCGTTATCCCACTCCCAGTCTCTGTGACCCTGTCCATCCCCTACCCCACCCCCAGTCTCTGTGACCCAGTCTGATCCCTACCCCACTGCCAATCTCTGTGACCCAGTCCGTCCCCTACCCCACTCCCAGTCTCTGTGACCCAGTCCGACCCCTACCCCACTCCCAGTCTCTGTGACCCAGTCCGGTCCCTACCCCACCCCCAGTCTCTGTGACCCTGTCCATCCCGTACCCCACTCCCAGTCTTTGTTACCCAGTCCGTCCCCTACCCCGCTCCCAGACTCTGTGACCAGTCCGGTCCCTACCCCACTCGCAGTCTCTGTGAGCCTGTCCATCCCCTACCCAACTCCCAGTCTCTGTGACCCTGTCCATCCCCTACCCCACTCCCAGTCTCTGTGACCCAGTCTGGTCCCTACCCCACTCCCAGTCTCTGTGACCCAGTCCGGTCCCTACCCCACTCCCAGTCTCTGTGACCCAGTCCATCCCCTACCCCACTCCCAGTCTCTGTGACCCAGTCCGTCCCCTACCCCACTCCCAGTCTCTGTGACCCAGTCCGGTCCCTACCCCACTCCCAGTCTCTGTGACCCAGTCTGGTCCCTACCCCACTCCCAGTCTCTGTGACCCAGTCCGGTCCCTACCCCACTCCCAGTCTCTGTGACCCAGTCCATCCCCTACCCCACTCCCAGTCTCTGTGACCCTGTCCATCCCCTACCCCACTCCCAGTCTCTGTGACCCAGTCTGGCCCCTACCCCACTCCCAGTCTCTGTGACCCTGTCCATCCCCTACCCCACTCCCAGTCTCTGTGACCAGTCCGGTCCCTACCCCACTCCCAGTCTCTGTGACCCAGTCCGTCCCCTACCCCACTCCCAGTCTCTGTGACCCAGTCCGGTCCCTACCCCACTCCCAGTCTCTGTGACCCAGTCCGGTCCCTACCCCACTCCCAGTCTCTGTAACCCAGTCCGTCCCCTACCCCACTCCCAGTCTCTGTGACCCAGTCCGGCCCCTACCCCACTCCCAGTCTCTGTGACCCAGTCTGGTCCCTACCCCACTCCCAGTCTCTGTGACACTGTCCATCCCCTACCCCACTCCCAATCTCTGTGACCCAGTCTGGTCCCTACCCTACTGCCAGTCTCTGTGACACTGTCCATCCCCTACCCCACTACCAGTCTCTGTAACCCAGTCCGTCCGTTACCCCACTCCCAGTCTCTGTGACCCAGTCCGGTCCCTACCACACTCCTAATGTCTGTGACACTGTCCATCCCCTACCCCACTGCCAGTCTCTGTGACCCAGTCCGTCCCCTACCCCACTCCCAGTCTCTGTGACCCAGTCCGGTCCCTACCCCACTCCCAGTCTCTGTGACCCAGTCTGGTCCCTACCCCACTCCCAGTCTCTGTGACCCAGTCCGGTCCCTACCCCACTCCCAGTCTCTGTGACCCTGTCCATTCCCTACCCCACTCCCAGTCTCTGTGACCCTGTCCATCCCCTACCCCACCCCCAGTCTCTGTGACCCAGTCCGGTCCCTACCCCACTGCCAGTCTCTGTGACCCAGTCCGGTCCCTACCCCACTCCCAGTCTCTGTGACCCAGTCCGGTCCCTACCCCACTCCCAGTCTCTGTGACCCAGTCTGGTCCCTACCCCACTCCCAGTCTCTGTGACCCTGTCCATCCCGTACCCCACTCCCAGTCTTTGTTACCCAGTCCGTCCCCTACCCCGCTCCCAGACTCTGTGACCAGTCCGGTCCCTACCCCACTCGCAGTCTCTGTGAGCCTGTCCATCCCCTACCCCACTCCCAGTCTCTGTGACCCAGTCCGGTCCCTACCCCACTCCCAATCTCTGTGACCCAGTCCGGTCCCTACCCCACTCCCAGTCTCTGTGACCCAGTCTGGTCCCTACCCCACTCCCAGTCTCTGTGACCCAGTCCGTCCCCTACCCCACCCCCAGTCTCTGTGACCCAGTCCGTCCCCTAACCCACCCCCAGTATCTGTGACCCAGTCTGGTCCCTACCCCACTCCCAGTCTCTGTGACCCAGTCCGGTCCCTACCCCACTCCCAGTCTCTGTGACCCAGTCCGGTCCCTACCCCACCCCCAGTATCTGTGACCCAGTCTGGTCCCTACCCCACTCCCAGTCTCTGTGACACTGTCCATCCCCTACCCCACTCCCAATCTCTGTGACCCAGTCTGGTCCCTACCCTACTGCCAGTCTCTGTTACCCAGTCCGGCCCCTACCCCACTCCCAGTCTCTGTGACCCAGTCTGGTCCCTACCCCACTCCCAGTCTCTGTGACCCAGTCCGTCCCCTACCCCACTCCCAGTCTCTGTGACCCAGTCCGTCCCCTACCCCACCCCCAGTATCTGTGACCCAGTCTGGTCCCTACCCCACTGCCAGTCTCTGTGACCCAGTCCGGTCCCTACCCCACTCCCAGTCTCTGTGACCCAGTCCGGTCCCTACCCTCCCCCCAGTATCTGTGACCCAGTCTGGTCCCTACCCCACTCCCAGTCTCTGTGACCCAGTCCGGTCCCTACCCCACTCCCAGTCTCTGTGACCCAGTCCGTCCCCTACCCCACTCCCAGTCTCTGTGACCCAGTCTGTCCCCTATCCCACCCCCAGTATCTGTGACCCAGTCTGGTCCCTACCCCACTGCCAGTCTCCGTAACCCAGTCCGTCCCCTACCCCACTCCCAGTCTCTGTGACCCAGTCCGGTCCCTACCCCACTCCCAGTCTCTGTGACCCAGTCTGGTCCCTACCCCACTCCCAGTCTCTGTGACACTGTCCATCCCCTACCCCACTCCCAATCTCTGTGACCCAGTCTGGTCCCTACCCTACTGCCAGTCTCTGTGACACTGTCCATCCCCTACCCCACTACCAGTCTCTGTAACCCAGTCCGTCCCTATCCCACTCCCAGTCTCTGTGACCCAGTCCGGTCCCTACCCCACTCCCAGTCTCTGTGACCCAGTCCGTCCCCTACCCCACTCCCAGTCTCTGTGACCCAGTCTGGTCCCTACCCCACTGCCAGTCTCTGTAACCCAGTCCGTCCCCTACCCCACTCCCAGTCTCTGTGACCCAGTCTGGTCCCTACCACACTCCCAGTCTCTGTGACCCAGTCCGTCCCCTACCCCACTCCCAGTCTCTGTGACCCAGTCCGTCCCCTACCCCACCCCCAGTATCTGTGACCCAGTCTGGTCCCTACCCCACTCCCAGTCTCTGTGACCCAGTCCGGTCCCTACCACACTCCCAGTCTCTGTGACCCAGTCCGTCCCCTACCCCACCCCCAGTATCTGTGACCCAGTCTGGTCCCTACCCCACTCCCAGTCTCTGTGACCCAGTCCGGTCCCTACCCCACTCCCAGTCTCTGTGACCCAGTCCGTCCCCTACCCCACCCCCAGTCTCTGTGACCCAGTCCGTCCCCTATCCCACCCCCAGTATCTGTGACCCAGTCTGGTCCCTACCCCACTGCCAGTCTCTGTAACCCAGTCCGTCCCCTACCCCACTCCCAGTCTCTGTGACCCAGTCCGGCCCCTACCCCACTCCCAGTCTCTGTGACCCAGTCTGGTCCCTACCCCACTCCCAGTCTCTGTGACACTGTCCATCCCCTACCCCACTCCCAATCTCTGTGACCCAGTCTGGTCCCTACCCTACTGCCAGTCTCTGTGACACTGTCCATCCCCTACCCCACTACCAGTCTCTGTAACCCAGTCCGTCCGTTATCCCACTCCCAGTCTCTGTGACCAGTCCGGTCCCTACCCCACTCCCAGTCTCTGTGACCCAGTCCGTCCCCTACCCCACTCCCAGTCTCTGTGACCCAGTCCGTCCCCTACCCCACTCCCAGTCTCTGTGACCCAGTCCGGTCCCTACCCCACTCCCAGTCTCTGTGACCCAGTCTGGTCCCTACCCCACTCCCAGTCTCTGTGACCCAGTCCGGTCCCTACCCCACTCCCAGTCTCTGTGACCCTGTCCATCCCCTACCCCACTCCCAGTCTCTGTGACCCTGTCCATCCCCTACCCCACTCCCAGTCTCTGTGACCCAGTCCGTCCCCTACCCCACTCCCAGTATCTGTGACCCAGTCTGGTCCCTACCCCACTCCCAGTCTCTGTGACCCAGTCCGGTCCCTACCCCACTCCCAGTCTCTGTGACCCAGTCCGTCCCCTACCCCACCCCCAGTATCTGTGACCCAGTCTGGTCCCTACCCCACTCCCAGTCTCTGTGACCCAGTCCGTCCCCTACCCCACTCCCAGTCTCTGTGACCCAGTCCGTCCCCTACCCCACCCCCAGTCTCTGTGACCCAGTCCGTCCCCTATCCCACCCCCAGTATCTGTGACCCAGTCTGGTCCCTACCCCACTGCCAGTCTCTGTGACACTGTCCATCCCCTACCCCACTGCCAGTCTCTGTGACCCAGTCCGGTCCCTACCCCACTCCCAGTCTCTGTGACCCAGTCCGGTCCCTACCCCACTCCCAGTCTCTGTGACCCTGTCCATCCCCTACCCCACTCCCAGTCTCTGTGACCCAGTCCGTCCCCTACCCCACTCCCAGTCTCTGTGACCCAGTCCGGTCCCTACCCCACTCCCAGTCTCTGTGACCCAGTCCGGTCCCTACCCCACTCCCAGTCTCTGTGACCCAGTCCGGTCCCTACCCCACCCCCAGTCTCTGTGACCCTGTCCATTCCCTACCCCACTCCCAGTCTCTGTGACCCTGTCCATCCCCTACCCCACTCCCAGACTCTGTGACCCAGTCCGGCCCCTACCCCACTCCCAGTCTCTGTGACCCTGTCCATCCCCTACCCCACTCCCAGTCTCTGTGACCCAGTCTGGTCCCTACCCCACTCCCAGTCTCTGTGACACTGTCCATCCCCTACCCCACTCCCAATCTCTGTGACCCAGTCTGGTCCCTACCCTACTGCCAGTCTCTGTGACACTGTCCATCCCCTACCCCACTACCAGTCTCTGTAACCGAGTCCGTCCGTTATCCCACTCCCAGTCTCTGTGACCCTGTCCATCCCCTACCCCACCCCCAGTCTCTGTGACCCAGTCTGGTCCCTACCCCACTGCCAATCTCTGTGACCCAGTCCGTCCCCTACCCCACTCCCAGTCTCTGTGACCCAGTCTGGTCCCTACCCCACTCCCAGTCTCTGTGACCCAGTCCGGTCCCTACCCCACCCCCAGTCTCTGTGACCCTGTCCATCCCCTACCCCACTCCCAGTCTTTGTTACCCAGTCCGTCCCCTACCCCGCTCCCAGACTCTGTGACCAGTCCGGTCCCTACCCCACTCGCAGTCTCTGTGAGCCTGTCCATCCCCTACCCCACTCCCAGTCTCTGTGACCCTGTCCATCCCCTACCCCACTCCCAGACTCTGTGACCCAGTCTGGCCCCTACCCCACTCCCAGTCTCTGTGACCCTGTCCATCCCCTACCACACTCCCAGTCTCTGTGACCAGTCCGGTCCCTACCCTACTCCAGTCTCTGTGACCCAGTCCGTCCCCTACCCCACTCCCAGTCTCTGTGACCCAGTCCGGTCCCTATCCCACTCCCAATCTCTGTGACCCAGTCCGGTCCCTACCCCACTCCCAGTCTCTGTGACCCGGTCTGGTCCCTACACCACTCCCAGTCTCTGTGTCCCAGTCCGTCCCCTATCCCACCCCCAGTATCTGTGACCCAGTCTGGTCCCTACCCCACTGCCAGTCTCTGTAACCCAGTCCGTCCCCTACCCCACTCCCAGTCTCTGTGACCCAGTCTGGTCCCTACCACACTCCCAGTCTCTGTGACCCAGTCCGTCCCCTATCCCACTCCCAGTCACTGTAACCCAGTCCGTCCCCTACCCCACCCCCAGTATCTGTGACCCAGTCTGGTCCCTACCCCACTCCCAGTCTCTGTGACCCAGTCCGGTCCCTACCCCACTCCCAGTCTCTGTGACCCAGTCCGTCCCCTACCCCACCCCCAGTATCTGTGACCCAGTCTGGTCCCTACCCCACTCCCAGTCTCTGTGACACTGTCCATCCCCTACCCCACTCCCAATCTCTGTGACCCAGTCTGGTCCCTACCCCACTGCCAGTCTCTGTGACCCAGTCCGTCCCCTACCCCACTCCCAGTCTCTGTGACCCAGTCTGGTCCCTACCCCACTCCCAGTCTCTGTGACCCAGTCCGTCCCCTACCCCACCCCCAGTCTCTGTGACCCAGTCCGTCCCCTACCCCACCCCCAGTATCTGTGACCCAGTCTGGTCCCTACCCCACTGCCAGTCTCTGTGACCCAGTCCGGTCCCTACCCCACTCCCAGTCTCTGTGACCCAGTCCGTCCCCTACCCCACCCCCAGTCTCTGTGACCCAGTCTGGTCCCTACCCCACTCCCAGTCTCTGTGACCCAGTCCGGTCCCTACCCCACTCCCAGTCTCTGTGACCCAGTCTGGTCCCTACCCCACTCCCAGTCTCTGTGACACTGTCCATCCCCTACCCCACTCCCAGTCTCTGTAACCCAGTCCGTCCCTACCCCACTCCCAGTCTCTGTGACCCAGTCCAGCCCCTACCCCACTCCCAGTCTCTGTGACCCAGTCCGGTCCCTACCCCACTCCCAGTCTCTGTGACCCAGTCCGGTCCCTACCCCACTCCCAGTCTCTGTGACCCAGTCTGGTCCCTACCCGACTCCCAGTCTCTGTGACCCTGTCCATCGCATACCCCACTCCCAATCTCTGTGACCCTGTCCATCCCCTACCCCACTCCCAGTCTCTGTGACCCAGTCCGGTCCCTACCCCACTCCCAGTCTCTGTGACCCAGTCCGGTCCCTACCCCACTCCCAGTCTCTGTGACCCAGTCCGTCCCCTACCCCACTCCCAGTCTCTGTGACCCAGTCCGTCCCCTACCCCACTCCCAGTCTCTGTGACCCAGTCTGGTCCCTACCCGACTCCCAGTCTCTGTGACCCTGTCCATCGCATACCCCACTCCCAATCTCTGTGACCCTGTCCATCCCCTACCCCACTCCCAGTCTCTGTGACCCAGTCCGGTCCCTACCCCACTCCCAGTCTCTGTGACCCAGTCCGGTCCCTAACCCACTCCCAGTCCGGTCCCTACCCCACTCCCAGTCTCTGTGACCCAGTCCGGTCCCTACCCCACTGCCAGTCTCTGTGACATTGTCTAGCCCTGCAGCACAGGACTGAAGAAGCTGCAGAAAGTTGATAAATTACTACGTCTCCGCAGTAGCCAAGATGTCATCATGAAGCACTGTCTCAGAAAGGACCCCATCACCAGGCCGTGCCCTTTTCTCACAGTTACCTTCAGCTGGGAGGTACAGAAGCCTGAAGGCACACACTCACTGATAGGAACAGATTCTTCCCCTCTGCCATCCGATTTCTAAATGAACATTGAACTCATGAACACTACCTCACTTTTTTAATATATATTATTTCTGTTTTTGCACAACTTTTAATTAAACTATTTAGTACACACACATACAGAGAAGTTTACATATGTACACCTTAGCCAAGTACATTTAAAAACAGTCTTTCACAATTCCTGACATTTAATCCTAGAAAACTTACCCTGTCTTATGTCAGTTAGGATCACTACTTTATTTTAAGAATGTGAAATGTCAGAATAATAGTAGAGAGAATGATTTATTTCAGCTTTTATTTCTTTCTCACTTTCCCAGTAGGTCAAAAGTTTACATACACTTTGTTAGTATTTGGTAGCATTGCCTTTAAATTGTTTAACTTGGGTTAAATGTTTTGAGTAGCCTTCCACAAGCTTCTCACAGTAAGTTGCTGGAAATTTGTTCCATTCCTCCAGACAGAACTGGTGTAACTGAGTCAGGTTTATAGGTCTCCTTTCTCACACACGCTTTTTCAGTTCTGCCCATAAATCTTTTATCGGATTGAGGTCAGAAAATGATGTCAAGTCTGGGTCATCCTTGGGAGCAATTTCCAAATGCCTGAAGGTACCACGTTCATCTGTACAAACAGTAGTACGCAAGTATAAACACCATGGGACCACACAGCCGTCATACCGCTCAGGAAGGGGACGCATTCTGTCTCCTAGAGGTGAACATACTTCGGCACGAAAAGTGCAAATCAATCCCAGAACAACAGCAAAGGAGCTTGTGAAGATGCTGGAGGAAACAGGTAGACAAGTATCTATATCCACAGTATATACATCGACATAACCTGAAAGGCTGCTCAGCAAGGAAGAAGCCACTGCTCCAAAACAGCCATAAAAAAGCCAGACTACAGTTTGCAAGTGCACATGGGGACAAAGATCTTGCTTTTTGGAGAAATGTCCTCTGGTCTGATGAAACAAAAATTGAACTGCTTGGCATTAATGACCAACTTTACGTCTGGAGGAAAAAGGGTGAGGCTTACAAGCGGCCAGTGAGTGAGTGAGCCAGTGAAGGAGCGGAGCTTTGAGGCTTTGACTCGAGAGACTTTGATGAGAAGAGGCGGAGGACAAGCTAGCTCGCAGTTAGTTTTTACAATGTCTCCTGAGACGGTGATGTGCCTCTCATGTGAGATGTGGCAGTCTTGGGGGAACTCCCCTCTCCCGCAGAGTCACATCTGCCAGAAGTGCACACGGCTGGGCCATCTGGAAGACCATGTAAGGAATCTGGAGCAGCAGCTGGATGACCTTCGACTCATAAGGGAGAATGAGGCAGTCATAGATGAGAGCTGCAGGGAGGTAGTCACAACTAGGCTGTCGGAAGCAGGTCGTTGGGTGACTGTCAGAGGGGGGAAGCGAAGGTGAGCAGACAGGTAGTGCAGAGCACTCCTGTTGCCATTCCCCTGAATAATAAGTTTACCTTCTTGGATACTGTTGGCGGGGACGACCGACCAGGTGTGAGCCATGGTGGCAGGGTGTCTGGCACTGAGTCTGACCTGGTGGTGCAGAAGGGTGGGACGGAGAAGAGGAGAGCTGTCATCATTGAAGACTCTATTGTCAGGGGAGCAGACAAGAGATTTTGTGGACGTGAGAAGGACACCCGCATGGTTTGTTGCCTCCCAGGTGCCAGGGTCCGGGATGTCTATGACTGGATGCACGACATCCTGGTACGAGAGGGAAAGCAACCAGAAGTCGTGATACATGTTGGTACCAACAACATAGGCAGGAAGAGGGATGAGGTCCTGAAGTGTGAGTTTCGGGAACTAGGCAGAAGGCTGAAGAACAGGACCTCAAGGGTGACGTTCTCAGGATTGCTGCCAGTGCTACGTGACAGTGATGGTAAGAATTGGAGGAGATGGCAGTTGAATGCGTGGCTGAGGAGCAGGGTTTTATTGGGATCATTGATCATTGGGATCTCTTCTGGGGAAGGTGGGACCTGTACAGATTGGATGGGTTGCACCTGAACTCGAGGGGGAGCAATATCTTTGCAGGTAGGTTTGCTAGCATGGTTCGGGAGGGTTCAAACTAATTTGCGAGGGGGATGAGACCCAGAGCGATAGAGCAGTGAAAGAAGTGCATGGAGTAAAGCCAGATCTAACATACAGAGAGGCTTTGAGGAAAGAGAAGCAGAATAAACGGTGTAAAGACAGTAAGGTAGAAGGGCTGAAATGTGTGTACCTCAATGCAAGAAGCATCAGAAACAAAGGTGATGAACTGAGAGCTTGGATACATACATGGAATTATGATGTAGTGGCCATTACAGAGACTTGGCTGGCACCAGGGCAGGAATGGATTCTCAATATTCCTGGATTTCAGTGCTTTAAAAGGGATAGAGAGGGGGAAAAGGGGAGGAGGGGTGGCATTACTGGTCAGGGATACTATTACAGCTACAGAAAGGGTGGGTAATGTAGCAGGATCCTCTTTTGAATTAGTATGGGTGGAAGTCAGGAACAGGAAGGGAGCAGTTACTCTATTGGGGGTATTCTATAGGCCCCCTGGTAGCAGCAGAGAAACAGAGGAGCAGATTGGGAGGCAGATTTTGGAAAGGTGCAAAAATAATAGGGTTGTTATCATGGGTGACTTTAACTTCCCGAATATTGATTGGTACCTGATTAGTTGCAAGGGTTTAGTAGTCATAGTCATACTTTATTGATCCTGGGGGAAATTGGTTTTCGTTACAGTTGCACCATAAATAATTAAATAGTAATAAAACCATAAATAATTAAATAGTAATATGAAAATTATGCCAGAAAATAAGTCCAGGACCAGCCTATTGGCTCAGGGTGTTTGACCCTCCAAGGGAGGGGTTGTAAAGTTTGATGGCCACAGGCAGGAATGACTTCCTATGACGCTCTGTGTTGCATCTCGGTGGAATGAGTCTCTGGCTGAATGTACTCCTGTGCCCAACCAGTACATTATGTAGTGAATGGGAGACATTGTCCAAGATGGCATGCAACTTGGACAGCATCCTCTTTTCAGACACCACCGTCAGAGAGTCCAGTTCCATCCCCACAACATCACTGGTCTTACGAATGAGTTTGTTGATTCTGTTGGTGTCTGCTATCCTCAGCCTGCTGCCCCAGCACACAACAGCAAACATGATAGCACTGGCCACCACAGACTCGTAGAACATCCTCAGCATCATCCGACAGAAGTTAAAGGACCTCAGCCTCCTCAGGAAATAGAGACGGCTCTGACCCTTTTTGTAGACAGCCTCAGTGTTCTTTGACCAGTCCAGTTTACTGTCAATTCGTATGCCTAGAGGATTTGTAATCCTCCACCATGTCCACACTGACCCCCTGGATGGAAACAGAGGTCACCAGTGCCTTAGCTCTCCTCAGGTCTACCACCAGCTCCTTAGTCTTTTTGTCTCTAGATGGGGCAGAGTTTGTTAAGTGTGTCCAGGATGGATTCCTATCACAGTACGTTGACAGTCCGACTAGGGGGAATGCCATACTTGATCTAGTAGGAGGTAACTAACCGGGTCAGGTCAGAGATCTCTCAGTGGGTGAGCATCTGGGGGTCAATACCACCGCTCCCTGGCCTTTAGCATTATCATAGAAAAGGATAGAATCAGAGAGGACAGGAAAATTTTTAATTGGGGAAGGGCAAATTATGAGGCTATAAGGCTAGAACTTGCGGGTGTGAATTGGGATGATGTTTTTGCAGGGAAATGTACTATGGACATGTGGTCAATGTTTAGAGATTTCTTGCAGGAGGTAAGGGATAAATTTGTCCTGGTGAGGAAGATAAAGAATGGTAGGATGAAGGAACCATGGGTGACAAGTGAGGTGGAAAATCTAGTCAGGTGGAAGAAGGCAGCATACATGAGGTTTAGGAAGCAAGGATTAGATGGGTCTATTGAGGAATATAGGGAAGCAAGAAAGGAGCTTAAGAAGGGGCTGAGAAGAGCAAGAAGAGGGCATGAGAAGGCCTTGGCGAGTAGGGTAAAGGAAAACCCCAAGGCATTCTTCAATTATGTGAAGAATAAAAGGATGACAGGAGTGAAGGTAGGACCAATTAGAGATAAAGGTGGGAAGATGTGCCTGGAGGCTGTGGAAGTGAGTGAGGTCCTCAATGAATACTTCTCTTCGGCATTCACCAATGAGAGGGAACTTGATGATGGTGAGGACAGTATGAGTGAGGTTGATGCTCTGGAGCATGTTGATATTAAGGGAGAGGAGGTGTTAGAGTTGTTAAAATACATTCGGACGGATAAGTCCCTGGGGCCTGACAGAATATTCCCCAGGCTGCTCCACGAGGTGAGGGAAGAGATTGATGAGCCTCTGGCTAGGATCTTTATGTCCTCGTTGTCCACGGGAATGGTACAGGAGGATAGGAGGGAGGCAAATGTTGTCCCCTTGTTCAAAGAAGGTAGTAGGGATATCCCAGGTAATTATAGACCAGTGAGCCTTACGTCTGTGGTGGGAAAGCTTAGAGATGGGATCTGTGGGCATTGAGGGAATCATGGTCTGATCAGGGACAGTCAGCATGGCTTTGTGAAGGGCAGATCATGTCTAATAAGCCTGATAGAGTTCTTTGAGGAGGTGACCAGGCATATAGATGAGGGTAGTGCAGTGGATGTGATCTATATGGATTTTAGTAAGGCATTTGTCAAGGTTCCACACAGTAGGCTAATTCAGAATGTCAGAAGGCATGGGATCCAGGGAAGTTTGGCCAGGTGGATTCAGAAATGGCTTGCCTGCAGATGGCAGAGGGTCGTGGTGGAGGGAGTACATTCCAATTGGAGGGTTTGACTTGTGGTGTCCCACAAGGATCTGTTCTGGGACCTCTTCTTTTTGTGATTTTTGTTAATGACCTGGACGTCGGGGTAGAAGGGTGGGTTGGCAAGTTTTCAGACGACACAAAGGTTGGTGGTGTTGTAGATAGTGTAGAGAGACATTGATAGGATACAAAAGTGGGCTGAGAAGTGGCAGATGGTGTGAGGTGGTACACTTAGGAAGGATAAACTCCAAGGCAGAGTACAAAGTAAATGGCAGGAAACTTGGTAGTGTGGAGGAGCAGAGGGATCTGGGGGTACATGTCCACAGATCCCTGCAAGTTGCCTCACAGGTAGATAGGTTAGTTAGGAAAGCTTATGTGTCCAGTTCTGGTCACCTCACTATAGGAAGGATGTGGAAGCATTGGAAAAGGTACAGAGGAGATTTAACAGGATGCTGCCTAGTTTAGAGAGTATGCATTATGATCAGCGATTAAGGGAGCTAGGGCTTTACTCTTTGGAGAGAAGGAGGATGAGAGGAGACATGATAGAGGTGTACAAGATAATAAGAGGAATAGATAGAGTGGATAGCCAGCGCCTCTTCCCCAGGGCACCACTGCTCAATACAAGAGGACATGGCTTTAAGGTAAGGGGTGGGAGGTTCAAGGGGGATATTAGAGGAAGGTTTTTGACTCAGAGAGTGGTTGGTGTGTGGAATGCACTGCCTGAGTCAGTGGTGGAGGAAGATACACTAGTGAAGTTTAAGAGACTACTAGACAGGTATATGGAGGAATTTAAGGTGGGGGCTTATATGGGAGGCAGGGTTTGAGGGTCGGCACAACATTGTGGGCCGAAGGGCCTGTAATGTGCTGTACTATTCTATGTTCTAGGTTCCAACACCATTAGAACCGTGAAGCATGGGGGTGACAGCATCATGTTGTGGGGGTGCTCTGCTGCAGGAGGGACTGGTGCACTTCACAAAATAGATGGCATCATGAGGAGGGAAAATTGTGTGGATATATTGAAACAACATCTCAAGACGTCAGCCAGAAAGTTAAAACTCGGTCGCAAATGGGTCTTCCAAATGGACAATGACCCCAATCATACCTCCAAAGTTATGGCAAAATTGCTTAAGAACAACAATGTCAGGGTAATGTAGTGGCCATCACAAAGCCCTGACCTCAATCCAATAGAAGATTCGTGGGCAGAACTGAAAAAGCGTGTGCGAGCAAGGAGGCCTACAAACCTGACTCAGTTACGTCAGTTCTGTCTGGAAGAATGGAACAAAATTCCAGCAACTTACTGTGAGAGGCTTGTGGAAGGCAACCCAAAACGTTTGACCCAAGTTAAACAATTTAAAGGCAATGCTACCAAATACTAACTAAGTGTATGTACACTTCTGACCCACCGGGAAAGTGATGAAAGAAATAAAAGCTGAAATAAATCATTCTCTCTACTATTGTTCTGACATTCCACATTCTTAAAATAAAGTAGTGATCTTAACTGACCTAAGACAGGGAATGTTTTCTAGGATTAAATGTCAGGAATTGTGAAAAATTGAGTTTAAATGTATTTGGCTGAGGTGTATGTAAACTTCTGACTTCAACTGTATATATCGTTCCCATAAAAAGTATTCAACCCCTGCCCCCCTTGGAACAATGTACTTGATGTACTTGTACCACTGGGTCTCTCTGTTCTACATCACTCTCTAGGGAACCATAATCTCCCCTCACATTCACACAATCTCTCTCTCTCTCTCTCTCACAAACACACAGATCCAATCTCTTCAAGTCTTGCTGTAGGGTTTTAGGTGAAAATGCCGACTATACTCTTTGCTATAGATGCTGCCTGCTTGCAGAGTTCCTCCGGCATTTTGTGTGTGTTGCTTTGGATTTCCAGCTTCTGCAGATTTTCTCCTGCTGTGTGTGTGTGAGTGAGATATTGTGTGTATGTGTGGAGAGAGGTTGTGTTGTGTGTGGAAGAGAGAGCGATTGTGTATGAAAAAGACATGTATGTGTGAATGTGTGTGAGAGAGAGAAATTGTGTTTGTTTCAGTGAGAGATTGTGTCTGTGTGAGATCTGACACACATTCATACAATCTCTCAATGTCTCTCACACACAGTCTCTCACTCTTGATCATACACACATAATCTCCCTCTCTCACACAAACACAATCACTCTCATACACTCTCCCTCTCTGTCACACTCTTCCTCACAGTGAACTATATTGAGACCATTTCCTGTCACTGCTCACACACACAGGAGGTGCCTTTGTGCCCAACACTTACAGACCACGATAAGAACTGGAGATATGGTGTGTTCACATGTGGTGATAATGTCAGTGATGTTACTTCTGCAAGCTTTACAGTCAGCACGAGCACCCTTCCCTGTCTCTGTGACCTGTCCTCACACACCTCCCCTTTGCTGGTACCCCCTCCAGTTCCTACTACCATCCCCATCTCTGTGACCCCCTCCTGCCCTTACACGCCCCACTTCCCTGTGGCCCGTTCTGCCCCCTACACCCATCCCCATCTCTGTAACCCTGTCCAAAACGATCACCGTCCCTGTAACGTCATGAACCCCAGTCCTGCCTAAGTTGGCACGAACAGTTTGCATTGATTGCCACCTCATCAGTCCACCGCCTGTCTCCACCTTGCAAGCAATTTGTCAGTCTTTCAATTGCATTTGTGTATAAAGTAATTCCAAAACAAGACTGAACTATTCCAGTTATTTTCTGACTGGGGGTGTGGGGGTGAAATATTTCATGTGGGAGGGGGCATTACCAGCCACGTCCAACCACTATACAACACACTCTAAATGCTGGAGAAACTCAGCAGGTCAGGCAGCAACGATGGAAATGTTGGGCCAAGAACTTTGTTCAAGACTGGAAAAGAAGGGGGAAGATGATGGGGGAAGGAGAACAGGCTAGAAGATGACGGTGAAGCCATCTATGTGTGTGGGGGGGTGGGTGGGGAGGGGAATGAAGTAAGAAGCTGGAAGGTGATATGTGGGAAAGGGCCAGGGGCTGGAGAGGGAGGAGTCTGATGGGAGAGGAGTGTGCACCATGGGAGAAAGGGATGGAGGAGGGGCACCGAGAGAGGTGATAGGCCGCTGGTAAGAGGCCAGAGTGGGGAATAGACGAAGAGGGAAGGTGGTGGGAAAAAAGAAAGAATAAAATCACTGAAAGTTGGAGAAATCGATGTTCATGCCATCAGGTTGGAGGCTGCCTGGGTAATACATGAGTTGTTCCTCCTCCATTCTGAAGGTGGCCCCGTTGTGGCAGAAGAGAAAGCCATTGACCGACATGTCAGAACGGGAAATGGAAAGCAGACATCCCACCTCTCCCGGAAGTTCCGGGAGTCTCCCGCAAATTGGTGGTGCTACCTCCCTGAAATGAGTTTTTGCAAGGTGGGAGGTCTGGGATTGGAAACTAAAGTGTTATGTCCGCCTCACTGTGGTCCCTTCCTTGGCAATCTTGATGTGTCCTGGACTTGAGTAAAGATCCCATTGTTGTCATGTCACCATGTCTTACCAGCGCCATTTAGGCAGCTTGGCGGCCTTTGTGTAATTTCCTGGATTCTATGGTGTTTCTTCGTTTTGTGGCTGCCTGCAAGAAAACGAATCTCAAGGTTGTATATGCAAGCTTTGATAATAAATGTATGGGGAACTTTGGGAACATTACCCACCCCTGGTCTCCCATTCCCCACCACCCTTGACCGTCTTCCCACCTATCTGCTCCACGTCCCTGCACTCACCCTGTATCCCTCTGTTCCTTCCTGAAGGCTCCATTGGATCCAAGGATGGTGGTTGGAGAGAGAGTTCCCGGGAGCCACCTGACCCTCTGCGTGAATGAATTCCTTCCCTTCTCCATCGTGAATGAGCATCGACTCCCCAGCGAGGGAACGAGTCTCAGAATGAGGTGTTGGTCTCACTGCCCCTCCCCATACTCCAACTCCCTGCACCAACCCTGATGAGCATTCTGTGTCTCGGTGAGAACCCCCCTCACTCTCTCAAACACCAGAGAGACCCAAACAACCCATACAAATGCTGGAGGAACTCAGCAGGCTAGGCAGCATCTATGGATAAAAGTACAGTTGATGTTTTGCACTGGTACGGGGGGCGGGGGGTGGCTACAGTACAGGACTGAAGAAGCTACAAAAAGTCGTTGAATTGGCCGTACTTGTCTCCGCAGTACCCAAGATGTCGTCAAGGAGCGGTGTCTCAGAAAGGACCCCTTCATCCCTTTCTCACTGTTACCATCAGGAAGGAGTACTGAAGCCTGAAGGCACACACTCAGCGATTCAGGAACAGCTTCTTCCCCTCTGCCATCCGATTCCTAAATGGACATTGAACCCTTGAACACTACTTCACTTTTTTAATATACATTATTTCTGTTTTTGCACTACTTTTAATTAAACCATTTAATACACACACACACACATATCACCTTAAATCTTTTTCCCCTCATTTTAAACCTTTAGTTTTAGACTTCCACAGTAAAATACTGTGACCACCTGCCTTACCTTTATCCCCCATGTTTTTACAAACCCTCAGCCTCCTTCACTCCAGGGAAAACAGTCCCAGTCTGTCCAGCCTCTCCTAATAACTCAAACCCTCCAGTCCCAGTAACATCCTCGTGAACCTTTCCTGCACCCGCTCCAGCGTAATAACATCCTTCCTATAGCTGGGCGACCAAGAACTGTACACAATGTTCCAAAGTGCGGTCTCTCCTACGTCTTGTACAGCTGTAACGTGACATCCCAACCCCTGCACTCAGTGTCCTGACTGATGAAGTCCAGCGTGCACAAGAATTGGTATTAGGAGGGGGCCAAAACTCTGTTCTCCCAGGTTCAGAATCAGAATCAGATTTATTATTACCGGCATCTGTCATGACATTTGTTACCTTTGCATCAACAATAATATTTCAATGATAATATATAAAGGAAAAAATACAAACAAATAAGTATATGAATGAAGTTCTGTATGTTCAGTGCCTATAAAAAGTATTTACCCCCCTTGGAAGTCCTCATGTTTTACTGTTTTACAACATTGAATCACAGTGGATTTAAATTGGCTTTTTTGACACTGATCGATGGAAAAAGACTCTTTTGTGTCAAAGTGAAAACAGATCTCATCAAAGTGATCTAAATTAATTACGTATATAAAACACAAAATAATTGATTGCATAAGTATCCACTCCCTTCAAGTCAGTATTTAGTAGATGTGCTTTAGACAGCAATTACAGCCCTGAGTCTGTTTTGTCAGGTCTCTATCAGCTTTGCACACCTGGATACTGGAATTTTTCCCAATTCTTCTTTACAAAACTGCACAAGCTCTGTCAGATTGCATGGAATCATGAGTGAACAGCCTTTTCAAGTCCAGGGAGAAGTTTTCATTTGGACTGAGGTCTGGACTCTGATTTGCCCACTCCAGGATATTTACTTGTTTTTAAACCATTCCTGTGTAGCTTTGGCTTTATGCTTGGGATCATTGTCTTGCTGGAAAACAAATCTTCTCCCAAGTCACAGTTCTCTTGCAGACTGCTTTAGGTTTTCCTCCAGGATTTCCCTGTATTTTGCTGTATTCATTTTACCCTCTGTCTTGACAAGCCTTCCAGGGCCTGCTGCAGTGAAGCATCCCCACAGCGTGATGCACCGCCACCATGCTTCACGGTAGGGATGGTTTGTTTTTGATGATGTGCAGTGTTTGGCTTACACCAAACATAGCGTTTAGTCTGATGGCCAAAAAGCTCAATTCTGGTTTCACCAGACCATAGAACCTTCTTCCAGCTGACTTCAGAGTCTCCCACATGCCTTCTGGTAAACTCCAGCCGAGATTTCATCTGAGTTTTTTTTCAACAGTGGCCTTCTCTTTGCCACTCTCCCATACAGCTACGACTGGTGAAGCGCAGGGGCAACAGATGCTGTACGCACAGTCTCTCCCATCTCAGCCACTGAAACCTGCAACTCCTCCAGGGTCGTCACAGGTCTCTTGGTGACCCCCCTCACCAGTCCCCTTCTCGTACGGTCACTCAGTTTTGAGGACGTCATGCTCTAGGTAGATACTCAACTGTGCCATGTTCTTTCCATTTCTTGATGATTGACTTAACTGTCCTCCAAGGGATATTCAGTGACTTGGAAATTTTCTTGTAACCATCTCCGAACCTGTGCTTTTCAGTAACCTTTTCACAGAGTTGCTTGGAGTGTTCTTTTGCCTTCCTGGTGTAGCTTTTGCCAGGATACTAACTCACCAGCAGTTGTTCCTTCCAGATACAGGTGTAGTTTGACTACAATCAATGCAAATACCTTCACTGCACACAGGTCTCCAATAACAGAACTCCAATTAACTGATTATGTGACTTCTAAAACCAATTAGCTGCACCAGTCACAAACAGGAAACAATATGCAGATGCTGGTAATCCGAAAAACACACACAAAATGCCAGAGCAACTCAGCAGGCAGGCAGAATCTGTGGAAATAGTTCCGCTGAAGGATATCAGCCCGCAACGGTGACTGCATTATTCCCACAGACGATGCCTGCTCTACGGAGTTCCGCCAGCATCTTATGTGGCTGCATCAGTGATAAACCTCCATAGGGTCAGCTCTCAGCCTCCTTCACTCCAGCGAAAACAGTCCAAGTCTCTCAATATAACTCAAATCCTCCAGTCCCACTAACATCCTCTCCTTATAACTCAAACCCTCCAGTCCCAGTAACATCCTCTCCTTATAACTCAAACCCTCCATTCCCAGTAACATCATCTCCTTATAACTCAAACAATCCAGTCCCAGTAGGATCCTCCGGTTATAACTCAAACAGCCCAGTAAAGGTCTGTCCATCCTCTCCTTATAACTGAGACTCTCCAGTCCCAGGAACATCCTCTCCTGAAAACCTAAACCCTCCTGTCCCAGTAACATCCTCTCCTTATAACTCAAACCCTCCAGTCCCAGTAAAATCCTCTCCTTATAACTCAAACCGTGCAGTCCCAGTAACATCTTCTCCTTAAAGCTCAAACCATCCAGTCCCCGTAACATCCTCTCCTTATAACTCAAACCCTCCAGGCGCAGTAACATCCTCTCCTTATAACTCAAACCCTCCAGACCCAGTAACATCCTCTCCTTATAATTCATACCCTCCAGTCCCAGTAACATCCACCCCTTCTAACTCAAACCCTCCAGTCCCAGCAGTATCCTCTCCTTATAACGCAAACCCTCCAGGCACAGTAAAATCCTCTCCTGATAACACAAACCCTCCAGTCCCATTCTGTCCATCCTCTCCGTGTAACCCAAACCCTCCGGTCCCAGTAACATCCTCGCCTCAGAACATAAAACCACTCAGGTCCCAGTAACATCCTCTCCTTATAACTCAAACGCGCGAGTCACTGTAACATCCTCTCCTTATAACAAAATCCCTCCAGTCCCAGGAACATCCTCTCCTTACAACTCAAACCCTCCAGACACAGTAACATCCTCTCCTTATATTTGAAACCCTCCAGTAACAGTAACATTCTCTCCTGATAACACAAACCCTCCAGTCCCATTCTGTCCATCTTCTCCTTATAACTCATACCCTCTAGTCCCAGTTTCATCCTCTCCTTATAACTCAAGCCCTCCAGTCCCTGTAACATCTTCTCCTTATAACGAAATCCCTCCAGTCCCAGTAACATCCTCCACTTATAACTGAAACCCTCCAGTCCCAGTAACATCCTCTCCTTATAACTCAAACCCTCCAGTCTGAGTAAAATCCTCTCCTTATAACTCAAACGCGCGAATCCCTGTAACATCCTCTCCTAATAACTCAAACCCTCCATTCCCAGTAGCATCCTGTCCTTATAACTAAAACAATCCAGTCCCAGTAGGATCCTCCCGTTATGACTCAAACAGCCCAGTAAAGGTCTGTCCATCCTCTCCTTATAACTGAGACTCTCCAGTCCCAGGAAACTCCTCTCCTGAAAACCTAAACCCAGCTGTCCCTGTGACATCCTCTCCTTATAACTCAAACCCTCCAGTCCCAGTAATATCCCTTCCTTATAACTGAAAGCCTCCAGTCCCAGTAACATCCTCTCCTTAAAGCTCAAACCCTCCAGTCCCAGTAACTTCCTCACCTTTTCACTCAAACCCTCCAGTCCCAGTAAAATCCTCTCATTATAAGTCAAAATCTCCAGTTCCAGTAACATCCTCACCTTATAACACAAACCGTACAGTCCAATAACACCCTCTCCTTCTAACTCATACCCTCCAGTCCTGGTAACATCCTCTCCTTATAACTCAATCCCTCCAGGCACAGTAACATTCTCTCCTTATAATTCATACCCTCCAGTCCCAGTAACATCCACCCCTTATAACTCAAACCCTCCAGTCCCAGCAGTATCCTCTCCTAATAACACAAAGCCCCCAGGGACAGTAACATCCTCTCCTGATAACACAAACCCTCCAGTCCCATTCTGTCCATCCTCTCCTTATTAGTCAAACTCTCCTGGCCCGGTAACATCCTCTCCTTATAACTCAAATCTTCCAGTCCCAGTAACATCCTCTCCTTAAAGGTCAAACCCTCCAGTCCCAGTAACATACTCTCCATATAACTCAAACCCTCCAGTTCCTGTCACATCCTCTCCTGACAACTCAAACGCTCCAGTGCCAGTAACATCCTCTCCTTATAACTCAAACTCTCCAGTCCCAGTAATATCGTCTCCGTGTAACACAAACCCTGCAGTCCCATTCTGTCCATCCTCTACTTATAAATCAAACGCTCCAGTCCCAGTAACATCCTCTCCTTATAAATCAAACGCTCCAGTCCCAGTAACATCCTCTCCTTATAAGTCAAACACTCCAGTACCAGTAACATCCTCTCCTTATAACTCAAACCCTCCAGTCCCAGTAAAATCCTCTCCTTATAACTCAAACCGTGCAGTCCCAGTAACATCTTCTCCTTAAAGCTCAAACCATCCAGTCCCCGTAACATTCTCTCCTTATAACTCAAACCCTCCAGGCGCAGTAACATCCTCTCCTTATAATTCATACCCTCCAGTCCCAGTAACATCCACCCCTTCAAACTCAAACCCTCCGGTCCCAGCAGTATCCTCTCCTTATAACGCAAACCCTCCAGGCACAGTAAAATCCTCTCCTGATAACACAAACCCTCCAGTCCCATTCTGTCCATCCTCTCCGTGTAACTCAAACCCTCCGGTCCCAGTAACATCCTCGCCTGAGAACAGAAAACCACTCAGGTCCCAGTAACATCCTCTCCTTATAACTCAAAGGCGCGAGTCACTGTAACATCCTCTCCTTATAACAAAATCCCTCCAGTCCCAGTAACATCCTCTCCTTAAAGCTCAAACCCTCCAGTCCCAGTAACTTCCTCACCTTTTCACTCAAACCCTCCAGTCCCAGTAAAATCCTCTCCTTATAAGTCAAAATCTCCAGTTCCAGTAACATCCTCACCTTATAACACAAACCCTACAGTCCAATAACACCCTCTCCTTCTAACTCAAACCCTCCAGTCCTGGTAACATCCTCTCCTTATAACTCAATCCCTCCAGGCACAGTAACATTCTCTCCTTATAATTCATACCCTCCAGTCCCAGTAACATCCACCCCTTATAACTCAAACCCTCCAGTCCCAGCAGTATCCTCTCCTAATAACACAAAGCCCCCAGGGACAGTAACATCCTCTCCTGATAACACAAACCCTCCAGTCCCATTCTGTCCATCCTCTCCTTATTAGTCAAACTCTCCTGGCCCGGTAACATCCTCACCTTATAACTCAAACCTTCCAGTCCCAGTAACATCCTCTCCTTAAAGGTCAAACCCTCCAGTCCCAGTAACATCCTCTCCATATAAATCAAACCCTCCAGTTCCTGTCACATCCTCTCCTGACAACTCAAACGCTCCAGTCCCAGTAACATCCTCTCCTTATAACTCAAACTCTCCAGTCCCAGTAATATCGTCTCCGTGTAACACAAACCCTGCAGTCCCATTCTGTCCATCCTCTCCTTATAAATCAAACGCTCCAGTCCCAGTAACATCCTCTCCTTATAAATCAAACGCTCCAGTCCCAGTAACATCCTCTCCTTATAAGTCAAACACTCCAGTACCAGTAACATCCTCTCCTTATAACTCAAACCCTCAAGTCCCAGTAAAATCCTCTCCTTATAACTCAAACCGTGCAGTCCCAGTAACATCTTCTCCTTAAAGCTCAAACCATCCAGTCCCCGTAACATCCTCTCCTTATAACTCAAACCCTCCAGGCGCAGTAACATCCTCTGCTTATAACTCAAACCCTCCAGTCCCAGTAACATCCTCTCCTTATAATTCATACCCTCCAGTCCCAGTAACATCCACCCCTTCTAACTCAAACCCTCCGGTCCCAGCAGTATCCTCTCCTTATAACGCAAACCCTCCAGGCACAGTAAAATCCTCTCCTGATAACACAAACCCTCCAGTCCCATTCTGTCCATCCTCTCCGTGTAACTCAAACCCTCCGGTCCCAGTAACATCCTCGCCTGAGAACAGAAAACCACTCAGGTCCCAGTAACATCCTCTCCTTATAACTCAAAGGCGCGAGTCACTGTAACATCCTCTCCTTATAACAAAATCCCTCCAGTCCCAGGAACATCCTCTCCTTATAAGTCAAAATCTCCAGTTCCAGTAACATCCTCTCCTAATAACACAAACCCTACAGTCCAATAACACCCTCTCCTTCTAACTCAAACCCTCCAGTCCCGGTAACATCCTCTCTTTATAAGTCAAACCCTCCAGTTCCAGTAACATCCTCTCCCGATAACTCAAACCCTCCAGTCCCCTTAACATCCTCTCCTTATAACTCAATCCCTCCAGGCACAGTAACATTCTCTCCTTATAATTCATACCCTCCAGTCCCAGTAACATGCAACCCTTATAACTCAAACCCTCCAGTCCCAGCAGTATCCTCTCTTTATAACACAAATCCCCCAGGGACAGTAACATCCTCTCCTGATAACACAAACCCTCCAGTCCCATTCTGTCCATCCTCTCCTTATAAATCAAACTCTCCTGGCCCCGTAACATCCTCTCCTTATAACTCAAACCTTCCAGTCCCAGTAACATCTTCTCCTTAAAGGTCAAACCCTCCAGTCCCAGTAACATCCTCTCCTTATAAATCAAACGCTCCAGTCCCAGTAACATCCTCTCCTTAAAACTCAAACCCTCCAGTCCGAGTAAAATCCTCTCCTTATAACTCAAACGGGCGAAACCCTATAACATCCTCTCCTAATAACTCAAACCCTCCATTCCCAGTAACATCCTCTCCTTATAACTCAAACCCTCCAGTCCCAGTAACATCCTCTCCTTATAAATCAAACGCTCCAGTCCCAGTAACATCCTCTCCTTATAAGTCAAACCCTCCAGTCCCAGTAACATCCTCTCCTTAAAACTCAAACCCTCCAGTCCGAGTTAAATCCTCTCCTTATAACTCAAACGGGCGAAACCCTGTAACATCCTATCCTAATAACTCAAACTCTCCATTCCCAGTAACATCCTCTCCTTATAATTCAAACCCTCCAGTCCCAGTAACATCCTCTCCTTATAAATCAAACGCTCCAGTCCCAGTAACATCCTCTCCTTATAAGTCAAACCCTCCAGTCCCAGTAACATCCTCTCCTTAAAACTCAAACCCTCCAGTCCGAGTTAAATCCTCTCCTTATAACTCAAACGGGCGAAACCCTGTAACATCCTATCCTAATAACTCAAACTCTCCATTCCCAGTAACATCCTCTCCTTATAACTCAAACAATCCAGTCCCAGTAGGATCCTCCGGTTATAACTCAAACAGCCCAGTAAAGGTCTGTCCATCCTCTCCTTATAACTGAGACTCTCCAGTCCCAGGAACATCCTCTCCTGAAAACCTAAACCCTCCTGTCCCAGTAACATCCTCTCCTTATAACTCAAACCCTCCAGACCCAGTAAAATCCTCCCTTTATAACTCAAACCGTGCAGTCCCAGTAACATCTTCTCCTTAAAGCTCAAACCATCCAGTCCCGTAACATCCTCTCCTTATAACTCAAACCCTCCAGGCGCCGTAACATCCTCTCCTTATAACTCAAACCCTCCAGTCCCAGTAACATCCTCTCCTTATAATTCATACCCTCCAGTCCCAGTAACATCCACCCCTTCTAGCTCAGACCCTCCAGTCCCAGCAGTATCCTCTCCTTATAACGCAAACCCTCCAGGCACAGTAATATCCTCTCCTGATAACACAAACCCTCCAGTCACAGTAACATCCCCTCCTTCTAAGTCAAACTCCCAGTCCCAGTAACATCCTCTCCTTATAACTCAAACCGTGCAGTCCCAGTAATATCTTCTCTTTAAAGCTCAAACCCTCCAGTCCCCTTAACATCCTCTCCTTATAACTCAATCCCTCCAGGCACAGTAACATCCTCTCCTTATAACTCAAACCCTCCAGTCCCAGTAACATGCATCCCTTATAACTCAAACGCTCCAGTCCCAGCAGTATCCTCTCTTTATAACACACAGCCCCCAGGGACAGTAACATCCTCTCCTGATAACACAAACCCTCCAGTCCCATTCTGTCCATCCTCTCCTTATAAATCAAACTCTCCTGGCCCGGTAACATCCTCTCCTTATAACTCAAACCTTCCAGTCCCAGTAAAATCCTCTCCTTAAAGGTCAAACCCTCCAGTCCCAGTAACATCCTCTCCATATAACTCATACCCTCCAGTTCCTGTAACATCCTCTCCTGACAACTCAAACGCTCCAGTCCCAGTAACATCCTCTCCTTATAACTCAAACTCTCCAGTCCCAGTAATATCCTCTCCGTGTAACACAAACCCTGCAGTCCCATTCTTTCCATCCTCTCCTTATAACTGAGACTCTCCAGTCCCAGGAACATCCCCTCCTGAAAACCTAAACCCTCCTGTCCCAGTAACATCCTCTCCTTATAACTCAAACCGTGCAGTCCCAATAACATCTTCTCCTTAAAGCTCAAACCATCCAGTCCCGTAACATCCTCTCCTTATAACTCAAACCCTCCGGGCGCAGTAAAATCCTCTCCTTATAACTCAAAGCCTCCAGTCCCAGTAACATCCACTCCTTATAATTCATAACCTCCAGTCCCAGTAACATCCACCCCTTCTAACTCAAACCCTCCAGTCCCAGCAGTATCCTCTCCTTATAACGCAAACCCTCCAGGCACAGTAACATCCTCTCCTGATAACACAAACCCTCCAGTCACAGTAACATCCCCTCCTTATAAGTCAAACCCCCAGTCCCGGTAACTTCCTCTCCTTATAACTCAAACCCTCCAGTCCCAGTAATATCCCTTGCTTATAACTCAAAGACTCGAGTCCCAGTAACATCCTCTCCTTAAAGCTCAAACCCTCCAGTCCCAGTAACTTCCTCACCTTTTCACTCAAACCCTCCAGTCCCAGTAAAATCCTCTCCTTATAAGTCAAAATCTCCAGTTCCAGTAACATCCTCTCCCTATATCTCAAACCCTCCAGTCCCAGTAACATCCTCTCCTTATAACTTAAACCCTCCAGTCCGAGTAACATCCTCTCCTTATAACTCATACCCTCCATTCCCAGTAACATCCTCTCATTATAACTCAAACGCTCCAGTCCCAGTAACATCCTCTCCTTATAACAAAAACCCTAAAATCCCCGTAATATCCTCTCCTTATAACGAAATCCCTCCAGTCCCAAAAACACCGTCCCCTTATAACTGAAACCCTCGAGTCCCAGGAAGATCCTCTCCTTATCACTCAAACCCTCCAGTCCCAGTAACATCCCCTCCTTATAACTCAAACCCTCCAGTCACAGTAACATCCCCTCCTTATAAGTCAAACCCCCAGTCCCAATAACATCCTCTCCTTATAACTCAAACGCTCCAGTCCCAGTAACATCCTCTCCTTATAACACAAACCCTCAAATCCCCGTAACATCCTCTCCTTATAACGAAATCCCTCCAGTCCCAGAAACACTGTCCCCTTATAACTGAAACCCTCGAGTCCCAGGAAGATCCTCTCCTTATAACTCAAACCCTCCAGTCACAGTAACATCCCCTCCTTATAAGTCAAACCCCCAGTCCCAGTAACATCCTCTCCTTATAACTCAAAACCTCCAATCCCAGTAACTTCCTCTCCTAATAACTCAAACCTTCCAGTCCCAGTAATATCCCTTCCTTACAACTCAAAGCCTCCAGTCCCAGTAACATCCTTTCCTTAAAGCTCAAACCCTCCAGTCCCAGTAACTTCCTCACCTTTTCACTCAAACACTCCAGTCCCAGTAAAATCCTCTCCTTATAAGTCAAAATCTCCAGTTCCAGTAACATCCTCTCCCTATAACTCAAACCCTCCAGTCCCAGTAACATCCTTTCCTTATAACTCAAACCGTGCAGTCCCAGTAATATCTTCTCCTTAAAGCTCAAACCCTCCAGTCCCCGTAACATCCTCTCCTTATAACTCAATCCCTCCAGGCAGAGTAACATTCTCTCCTTATAATTCAAACACTCCAGTCCCAGTAACATACACCCCTTCTAACTCAAACCCTCCAGTCCCAGCAGTATCCTCTCTTTATATCACAAAGCCCCCAGGCACAGTAACATCCTGTCCTGATAACACAAACCCTCCAGTCCCATTCTGTCCATCCTCTCCTTATAAATCAAACTCTCCTGGCCCGGTAACATCCTCTCCTTATAACTCAAACCTTCCAGTCCCAGTAACATACTCTCCTTAAAGGTCAAACCCTCCAGTCCCAGTAACATCCTCTCCATATAACTTAAACACTCCAGTTCCTGTAACATCCACTCCTGACATCTCAAACGCTCCAGTCCCAGTAACATCCACTCCTTATAATTCAAATCCTCCAGTCTGTCCATCCTCTCCTTATAATTCAAACCCTCCAGTCAGTCCAGCCTCTCCTTATAATACATACCCTCCAGTCCAAGTAACGTCCTCTCCTTATAAATCAAACCCTCCAGTCCCAGTAACATCCTCTCCTTATAACTCAAACCCTCCAGTCCGAGTATCATCCTCTCCTTATAACTCAAACCCTCTAGTCTGAGTAAAATCCTCTCCTAATAACTCAAACGCGCGAATCCCTGTAACATCCTCTCCTAATAACTGAAACCCTCCAGTAGCAGTAACATCCTCTCCTTATAACTCAAACGCTCCAGTCTGAGTAACATCCGCTCCTTACAACTCAAACCCTCCAGTCTGAGTAAAATCCTCTCCTTATAGCTCAAACCGTGCAGTCCCATTAACATCTTCTCCTTATAACTCAAACCCTCCAGTCCCAGAAACATCCTCTCCTCATAACTCAAACCCTCCAGTCCCAGTAACATCCTCTCCTTATAATTCAAACCCTCCAGTCTGTCCATCCTCTCCTTATAACTCAAAACCTCCAGTCAGTCCAGCCTCTCCTTATAATACATACCCTCCAGTCCAAGTAACGTCCTCTCCTTATAACTCAAACGCTCCAGTCCCAGGAACATCCTCTCCTTATAAATCAAACCCTCCAGTCCCAGTGACATCCTCTTCTTATAACTCAAACCCTCCAGTCCCAGTAATATCCCTTCCTTATAACTCAAAGCCTCCAGTCCCAGTAACATCCTCTCCATAAAGCTCAAACCCTCCAGTCCCAGTAACTTCCTCACCTTTTCACTCAAACCCTCCAGTCCCAGTAAAATCCTATCCTTCTCAGTCAAAATCTCCAGTTCCAGTAACATCCTCTCCTTATAACACAAACCCTCCAGTCCAATAACACCCTCTCCTTATAACTCAAACCCTCCAGTCCCGGTAACATCCTCTCCATATAAGTCAAACCCTCCATTTCCAGTAACATCCTCTCCTTATAACTCAAACCCTCCAGTCCCAGTAACATCCCCTCCTTATAACTCAAACCGTGCAGTCCCAGTAATATCTTCTCCTTACAGGTCAAACCCTCCAGTCCCAGTAACATCCTCTCCTTATAACTCAAACCCTCCAGTCCCGGTAGCATCCTCTCCTTTTAACTCAAACCCTCCAGTCCCAGTAACATCCTCTCCTTATAACGAAATCCCTCCAGTCCCAGTAACATCCTCCACTTGTAACTGAAACCCTCCAGTCCCAGTAACATCCTCTCCTTATAACTCAAACCCTCCAGTCCCAGTAACATCCTCTCCTTATAACGAAATCCCTCCAGTCCCAGGAATATCCTCCCCTTATAACTCACACCCTCCACTCCCAGTCACATCCTCTCTTTATAACTCAAACCCTCGAGTCCCAGTAACAGCCTCTCCTTATAACGAAATCCCTCCAGTCCCAGAAACATCCTCCCCTTATAACTGAAACCCTCTAGTCCCAGGAACATCCTCTCCTTATCACTCAAACCCTCCAGTCCCGGTAACATCCTCTCCTAATAACTCAAACCCTCCAGTCACAGTAACATCCCCTCCTTATAAGTCAAACCCCCAGTCCCAGTAACATCCTCTCCTTATAACTCAAAACCTCCAATCCCAGTAACATCCTCTCCTAATAACTCAAACCCTTCATTCCCAGTACCATCCTCTCCTTATAACTCAAACCCTCCATTCCCGGTAACATCTTCTCCTTTTAACTCAAACCTGCCAGTTCCAGTAATATCCTCTCCTAATAACGCGAACATTCTGTTCCCAGTTAATTCCTCTCCTTATAACTCAAACCGTGCAGTCCCATTAACATCTTCTCCTTATAACTCAAACCCTCCAGTCCCAGTAACATCCTCTCCTTATAATTCAAACCCTCCAGTCTGTCCATCCTCTCCTTATAACTCAAACCCTCCTGTCAGTCCAGCCTCACCTTATAATACATACCCTCCAGTCCAAGTAACATCCTCTCCTTATAACTCAAACCCTCCAGTCCCAGGAACATCTTCTCCTTATAACTCAAACCCTCTAGTCCCAGTCACATCCTCTCCTTATGACTCAAACGCTCCAGTCCCAGTAACATCCTCTACTTATAGAAACATAGAAACATAGAAAATAGGTGCAGGAGTAGGCCATTCGGCCCATCGAGCCTGCACCGCCATTTATTATGATCATGGCTGATCATCCAACTCAGAACCCAGCCTTCCCTCCATACCCCCAGACCCCTGTAGCCACAAGGGCCATATCTAACTCCCTCTTAAACATAGCCAATGAACTGGCCTCAACAGTTTGCTGTGGCAGAGAATTCCACAGATTCACCACTCTCTGTGTGAAGAAGTTTTTCCTAATCTCGGTCCTAAAAGGCTTCCCCTCTATCCTCAAACTGTGACCCCTCGTTCTGGACCTCCCCAACATCAGGAACAATCTTCCCGCATCTACCCTGTCCAATCCCTTTAGGATCTTATACGTTTCAATCAGATCCCCCCTCAATCTTCTAAATTCCAACGAGTACAAGCCCAGTTCATCCAGTCTTTCTTCATATGAAAGACCTGCCATCCCAGGAATCAATCTGGTGAACCTTCTTTGTATTCCCTCTATGGCAAAGATGTCTTTCCTCAGATTAGGGGACCAAAACTGCACACAATACTCCAGGTGTGGTCTTACCAAGGCCTTGTACAACTGCAGTAGTACCTCCCTGCTCCTGTACTCGAATCCTCTCGCTATAAATGCCAGCATACCGTTCGCCTTTTTCACCGCCTGCTGTACCTGCATGCCAACTTTCAATGACTGGTGCATAATGACACCCAGGTCTCATTGCATCTCCCCTTTTCCTAATCGGCCACCATTCAAATAATAATCTGTTTTCCTATTTTTGCCACCAAAGTGGATAACTTCACATTTATCCACATTAAATTGCATCTGCCATGAGTTTGCCCACTCACCCAACCTATCCAAGTCACCCTGCATCCTCTTAGCATCCTTCTCACTGCTAACACTGCCACCCAGCTTCGTGTCATCCGCAAACTTGGAGATGCTGCATTTAATTCCCTCATCCAAGTCATTAATATATATTGTAAACAACTGGGGTCCCAGTACTGAGCCTTGCGGTACCCCACTAGTCACTGCCTGCCATTCTGAAAAGGTCCCGTTTATTCCCACTCTTTGCTTCCTGTCTGCTAACCAATTCTCCACCCACACCAATACCTTACCCCCAATACCGTGTGCTTTAAGTTTGCACACTAATCTCCTGTGTGGGACCTTGTCAAAAGCCTTTTGAAAATCCAAATATACCACATCCACTGGTTCTCCCCTATCCACTCTACTAGTTACATCCCCAAATAATTCTATGAGATTCGTCAGACATGATTTTCCTTTCACAAATCCATGCTGACTTTGTCCGATCATTTCACCGCTTTCCAAATGTGCTGTTATCACATCTTTGATAAAGCGTGGGTAATGTAGCAGGATCCTCTTTTGAGTCAGTATGGGTGGAAGTCAGGAACAGGAAGGGAGCAGTTACTCTGTTGGGGGTATTCTATACGCCCCCTGGTAGCAGCAGAGATACAGAGGAGCAGATTGGGAGGCAGATTTTGGAAAGGTGCAAAAAGAACAGGGTTGCTATCATGGGTGACTTTAACTTCCCTAATATTGATTGGCACCTGATTAGTTCCAAGGGTTTAGATGGGGCAGAGTTTGTTAAGTGTGTCCAGGATGGATTCCTGTCACAGTATGTGGACAGGCCGACTAGGGGGAATGCCATACTAGATCTAGTACTAGGTAACGAACCGGGTCAGGTCAGAGATCTCTCAGTGGGTGAGCATCTGGGGAACAGTGACCACCACTCCCTGGCCTTTAATGTTATCATGGAAAAGAATAGAATCAGAGAGGACAGGAATAATTTTAATTGGGGAAGGGCAAATTATGAGGTTATAAGGATAGAACTTGCGGGTGTGAATTGGGATGATGTTTTTGCAGGGAAATGTACTATGGACCTGTGGTCGATGTTTACAGATCTCTTGCAGGATGTCAGGGATAAATTTGTCCCAGTGAGGAAGATAAAGAATGGTAGGGTGAAGGAACCATGGGTGACAAGTGAGGTGGAAAATCTAGTCAGGTTGAAGAAGGCAGCATACATGAGGTTTAGGAAGCAAGAATCAGATGGGTCTATTGAGGAATATAGGGTAGCAAGAAAGGAGCTTAAGAAGGGGCTGAGAAGAGCAAGAAGGGGTCATGAGAAGGCCTTGGCGAGTAGGGTAAAGGAAAACCCTAAGGCATTCTCCAATTATGTGAAAAAAAAAGGATGACAGGAATGAAGGTAGGACGGATTAGAAATAAAGGTGGGAAGATGTGCCTGGAGGCTGTGGAAGTGAGCGAGGCCCTCAATGAATACTTCTCTTCAGTATTCACCAATGAGAGGGAACTTGATGATGGTGAGGAGAATATGAGTGAGGTTGATGTTCTGGAGCATGTTGATATTAAGGGAGAGGAGGTGTTGGAGTTGTTAAAATACATTAGGACAGATAAGTCCCTGGGGCCTGATGAAATATTCCCCAGGTTGCTCCACGAGGCGAGAGAAGAGATTGCTGAGCCTCTGGCTAGGATCTTTATGTCCTCATTGTCCACGGGAATGGTACTGGAGGATTGGAGGGAGGCGAATGTTGTCCCCTTGTTCAAAAAGGTAGTAGGGATAGTCCAGGTAATTATAGACCAGTGAGCCTTACGTCTGTGGTGGGAAAGCTTTTGGAAAAGATTCTTAGAGATAGGATCTATGGGCACTTAGAGAATAATGGTCTGATCAGGGACAGTCAGCATGACTTTGTGAAGGGCAGATCGTGTCTAACAAGCCTGATAGAGTTCTTTGAGAAGGTGACCAGGCATATAGATGAGGGCAGTGCAGTGGATGTGATCTATATGGATTTTAGTAAGGCATTTGACAAGGTTCCACCTGGTAGGCTTATTCAGAAAGTCAGAAGGCATGGGATCCAGGGAAGTTTGGCCAGGTGGATTCAGAATTGGCTTGCCTGCAGAAGGCAGAGGGTGGTGGTGGAGGGAGTACATTCAGATTGGAGGATTGTGACTAGTGGTGTCCCACAAGGATCTGTTCTGGGACCTCTACTTTTCGTGATTTTTATTAACGACCTGGATGTGGGGGTAGAAGGGTGGGTTGCAAGTTTTCAGATGACACAAAGGTTGGTGGTGTTGTAGATAGTGTAGAGGATTGTCGAAGATTGCAGAGAGACATTGATAGGATGCAGAAGTGGGCTGAGAAGTGGCAGATGGAGTTCAACCCAGAGAAGTGTGAGGTGGTACACTTTGGAAGGACAAACTCCAAGGCAGAGTACAAAGTAAATGGCAGGATACTTGGTAGTGTGGAGGAGCAGAGGGATCTTTCAGAGAGATCCCTGAAAGTTGCCTCACAGGTGGATAGGGTAGTTAAGAAAGCTTATGGGGTGTTAGCTTTCATAAGTCGAGGGATAGAGTTTAAGAGTCGCGATGTAATGATGCAGCTCTATAAATCTCTGTTTAGGCCACACTTGAGTACTGCGTCCAGTTCTGGTCACCTCACTATAGGAAGGATGTGGAAGCATTAGAAAGGGTACAGAGGAGATTTACCAGGGTGCTGCCTGGTTTAGAGAGTATAGTTTATGATCAGAGATTAAGGGAGCTACGGCTTTACTCTTTGGAGAGAAGGAGGATGAGAGGAGACATGATAGAGGTGTACAAGATAATAAGAGGAATAGATAGAGTGGATAGCCAGCGCCTCTTCCCCAGGGCACCTCTGCTCAATACAAGAGGACATGGCTTTAAGGTAAGGGGTGGGAGGTTCAAGGGGGATATTAGAGGAAGGTTTTTTACTCAGAGAGTGGTTGGTGCGTGGAATGCACTGCCTGAGTCAGTGGTGGAGGCAGATACACTAGTGAAGTTTAAGAGACTACTAGACAGGTATATGGAGGAAACATGGAGATGCTGCATTTAAGTATCCTCTCCTTATACCTCAAACCCTCCGGTCCCAGTAACATCCTCTCCTTATAACTCAAACTCTCCAGTCCCAGTAACATCCTCTCCGTGTAACACAAACCCTCCAGTCCAAGGAACATCCTCTTCTTATAACTCAAACCTTCCAGTCCCAGTAACATCCTCTCCTTATAACACAAACCCTCCAGTCCCAGTAACATCCTCTCCTGAGACACAAACCTTCCAGTCCCAGTAACATCCTCTCCTTAAAGGTCAAACCCTCCAGTCCCAGTAACATCCTCTCCTTATAAATCAAACCCTCCAGTCCCAGTAACATCTTCTCCTTATTACTCAAACCCTCCAGTCCCAGTAACATCCTTTCCTTACAACTCAAACCTTCCAGTCCCAGCAACGTCCTCTCCTTAATATTCAAACCCTGAAGTCCCAGCAGTATCCTCTCCTTATAACTCAAACTCTCCAGTCCCAGTAACATCCTCTCCTTATAACTCAAACTCTCCAGTCCCAGTAATATCCTCTCCGTGTAACACAAACCCTCCAGTCCCAGGAACATCCTCTCCTTACAACTCAAACCCTCCAGGCACAGTAACATCCTCTCCTTATAACTGAAACCCACCAGTAGCAGTAACATTCTCTCCTGATAACACAAACCCTCCAGTCCCATTCTGTCCATCTTCTCCTTATAACAAAAACCCTCTAGTCCCAGTCACATCCTCTCCTTATAACTCAAACGCTCCAGTCCCAGTAACATCCTCTCCTTATAACACAAACCCTCAAGTCCCAGTAACATCCTCTCCTTGTAACTCAAACACTCCAGTCCCAGCAACATCCTCTCCTTATAACTCATACCCTCCAGTCCCAGTAACATCCTCTCCCTATAACTGAAACCCTCCAGTCCCAGTAACATCCTCTCCTTATAACTCAAACCCTCCAGTCCCAGTAACATCCTCTCCTTATAACACAAACCCTCCAGTCCCAGCAACATCCTCTCCTTATTACACAAACCTTCCAGTCCCAGTAACATTCTCTCCTTATAACTCAAACACTCAGGTCCCAGTAACATCCTCTCCTTAAAGGTCTAACCCTCCAATCCCAGTAACATCCTCCCCTTATAAATCAAACCCTCCAGTCCCAGTAACATCTTCTCCTTATAACTCAAACCCTCCAGTCCCAGTAACATCCTTTCCTTACAACTCAAACCTTCCAGTCCCAGTAACATCCTCTCCTAATAACGCAAACATTCCATTCCCAGTAACATCCTCTCCTTATAACTCAAACTGTGCAGTCCCAGTAACATCTTCTCCTTAAAGCTCATACCATCCGGTCCCTGTAACATCCTCTCCTTATAACTCAAACCCTCCAGGTGCAGTAACATCCTCTCCTTATAACTCAAACCCTACAGTCCCAGTAACATCCTCTCCTTATAACTCAAACCCTACAGTCCCAGTAACATCCCCTCCTTATAACTCAAACCCTCCAGTCCCAGCAGTATCCTCTCCTTATAACGCAAACCCTCCAGGCATCGTAACATCCTCTCCTGATAACACAAACCCTCCAGTCCCATTCTGTCCATCCTCTCCGTGTAACTCAAACCCTCCGGTCCCAGTAACATCCTCGCCTCAGAACAGAAAACCACTCAGGTCCCAGTAACATCCTCTCCTTATAATTCAAACCCTCCAGTCCCAAAAACATCCTCTCCTTATAACTCAAACCCTCCAGTCCCAGTAACATCCTCTCCTTATAATTCAAACCCTCCAGTCTGTCCATCCTCTCCTTATAACTCAAACCCTTCAGTCAGTCCAGCCTCTCATTATAATACATACCCTCCAGTCCAAGTAACGTCCTCTCCTTATAACTCAAACCCTCCATTCCCAGGAACATCCCCTCCTTATAAATCAAACCCTCCAGTCCCAGTAACATCTTCTCCTTATAACTCAAACCCTCCAGTCCCAGTCACATCCTCTCCTGATAACTCAAACGCTCCAGTCCCAGTAACATCCTCTCCTTATCACTCATACCATCCAGTCCCAGTAACATCCTCTCCTTATAACTCAAACCCTCCAGTCCCATTAACATCTTCTCCTTATAACTCAAACCCTCCAGGCACAGTAACATCCTCTCCTTAAAGCTCAATGCCTGCAGTCCCAGTAACATCCTCTCCTTATAACTCAAACCCTCAAATCCCCGTAACATCCTCTCCTTATAACGAAATCCCTCCAGTCCCAGAAACACCGCCCCTTATAACTGAAACCCTCGAGTCCCAGGAAGATGCTCTCCTTATCACTCAAACCCTCCAGTCCCAGTAACATCCCCTCCTTATAACTCAAACCCTCCAGTCACAGTAACATCCTCTCCTTATAACTCAAACCCTCCAGTCTGTCCATCCTCTCCTTATAACTCAAACCCTTCAGTCAGTCCAGCCTCTCATTATAATACATACCCTCCAGTCCAATTAACGTCCTCTCCTTATAACTCAAACCCTCCATTCCCAGGAACATCCCCTCCTTATAAATCAAACCCTCCAGTCCCAGTAACATCTTCTCCTTATAACTCAAACCCTCCAGTCCCAGTCACATCCTCTCCTGATAACTCAAACGCTCCAGTCCCAGTAACATCCTCTCCTTATCACTCATACCATCCAGTCCCAGTAACATCCTCTCCTTATAACTCAAACCCTCCAGTCCCATTAACATCTTCTCCTTATAACTCAAACCCTCCAGGCACAGTAACATCCTCTCCTTAAAGCTCAATGCCTGCAGTCCCAGTAACATCCTCTCCTTATAACTCAAACCCTCAAATCCCCGTAACATCCTCTCCTTATAACGAAATCCCTCCAGTCCCAGAAACACCGCCCCTTATAACTGAAACCCTCGAGTCCCAGGAAGATGCTCTCCTTATCACTCAAACCCTCCAGTCCCAGTAACATCCCCTCCTTATAACTCAAACCCTCCAGTCACAGTAACATCCTCTCCTTATAACTCAAACCCTACAGTCCCAGTAAGATCCCCTCCTTATAATTCATACCCTCCAGTCCCAGTAACATCCACCCCTTATAACTCAAACCCTCCAGTCCCAGCAGTATCCTCTCCTTATAACGCAAACCCTCCAGGCACAGTAACATCCTCTCCTGATAACACAAACCCTCCAGTCCCATTCTGTCCATCCTCTCCGTGTAACTCAAACCCTCCGGTCCCAGTAACATCCTCGCCTCAGAACAGAAAACCACTCAGGTCCCAGTAACAGCCTCTCCTTATAATTCAAACCCTCCAGTCCCAGAAACATCCTCTCCTTATAACTCAAACCCTCCAGTCCCAGTAACATCCTCTCCTTATAATTCAAACCCTCCAGTCTGTCCATCCTCTCCTTATAACTCAAACCCTTCAGTCAGTCCAGCCTCTCATTATAATACATACCCTCCAGTCCAAGTAACGTCCTCTCCTTATAACTCAAACCCTCCAGTCCCAGGAACATCCTCTCCATATAAATCAAACCCTCCAGTCCCGGTAACATCCTCTCCTTATAACTCAAACACCCCAGTCCCAGTAACATCCTCTCCTTATAACTCAAACCCTCCAGTCCGAGTAACATCCTCTCCTTCTAACTCAAACCCTCCAGTCTGAGTAAAATCCTCTCCTTATAACTCAAACGCGCGAATCCCTGTAACATCCTCTCCTAATAACTCAAACCCTCCATTCCCAGTAACATCCTGTCCTTATAACTCAGACAATCCAGTCCCAGTAACATCCCCTCCTTATAACTCAAACACTCCAGTCCGAGTATCATCCTGTCCTTATAACTCAAACAATCCAATCCCAGTAGGATCCTCCCATTATGACTCAAACAGCCCAGTAAAGGTCTGTCCATCCTCTCCTTATAACTGAGACTCTCCAGTCCCAGGAAACTCCTCTCCTGAAAACCTAAACCCTTCTGTCCCAGTGTCATCCTCTCCTTATAACTCAAACCCTCCAGTCCCAGTAATATCCCTTCCTTATAACTCAAAGACTCGAGTCCCAGTAACATCCTCTCCTTAAAGCTCAAACCCTCCAGTCCCAGTAACTTCCTCACCTTTTCACTCAAACCCTCCAGTCCCAGTAAAATCCTCTCCTTATAAGTCAAAATCTCCAGTTCCAGTAACATCCTCTCCCTATAACTCAAACCCTCCAGTCCCAGTAACATCCTCTCCTTATAACTTAAACCCTCCAGTCCGAGTAACATCCTCTCCTTATAACTCATACCCTCCATTCCCAGTAACATCCTCTCATTATAACTCAAACGCTCCAGTCCCAGTAACATCCTCTCCTTATAACACAAACCCTAAAATCCCCGTAATATCCTCTCCTTATAACGAAATCCCTCCAGTCCCAAAAACACCGTCCCCTTATAACTGAAACCCTCGAGTCCCAGGAAGATCCTCTCCTTATCACTGAAACCCTCCAGTCCCAGTAACATCCCCTCCTTATAACTCAAACCCTCCAGTCACAGTAACATCCCCTCCTTATAAGTCAAACCCCCAGTCCCAATAACATCCTCTCCTTATAACTCAAACGCTCCAGTCCCAGTAACATCCTCTCCTTATAACACAAACCCTCAAGTCCCAGTAACATCCTCTCCTTGTAACTCAAACACTCCAGTCCCAGCAACATCCTCTCCTTATAACTCATACCCTCCAGTCCCAGTAACATCCTCCCCTTATAAATCAAACCCTCCAGTCCCAGTAACATCTTCTCCTTATAACTCAAACCCTCCAGTCCCAGTAACATCCTTTCCTTACAACTCAAACCTTCCAGTCCCAGTAACATCCTCTCCTAATAACGCAAACATTCCATTCCCAGTAACATCCTCTCCTTATAACTCAAACTGTGCAGTCCCAGTAACATCTTCTCCTTAAAGCTCATACCATCCGGTCCCTGTAACATCCTCTCCTTATAACTCAAACCCTCCAGGTGCAGTAACATCCTCTCCTTATAACTCAAACCCTACAGTCCCAGTAACATCCTCTCCTTATAACTCAAACCCTACAGTCCCAGTAACATCCCCTCCTTATAACTCAAACCCTCCAGTCCCAGCAGTATCCTCTCCTTATAACGCAAACCCTCCAGGCATCGTAACATCCTCTCCTGATAACACAAACCCTCCAGTCCCATTCTGTCCATCCTCTCCGTGTAACTCAAACCCTCCGGTCCCAGTAACATCCTCGCCTCAGAACAGAAAACCACTCAGGTCCCAGTAACATCCTCTCCTTATAATTCAAACCCTCCAGTCCCAAAAACATCCTCTCCTTATAACTGAAACCCTCCAGTCCCAGTAACATCCTCTCCTTATAACTCAAACCCTCCAGTCCCAGTAACATCCTCTCCTTATAACACAAACCCTCCAGTCCCAGCAACATCCTCTCCTTATTACACAAACCTTCCAGTCCCAGTAACATTCTCTCCTTATAACTCAAACACTCAGGTCCCAGTAACATCCTCTCCTTAAAGGTCTAACCCTCCAATCCCAGTAACATCCTCCCCTTATAAATCAAACCCTCCAGTCCCAGTAACATCTTCTCCTTATAACTCAAACCCTCCAGTCCCAGCAGTATCCTCTCCTTAGAACGCAAACCCTCCAGGCATCGTAACATCCTCTCCTGATAACACAAACCCTCCAGTCCCATTCTGTCCATCCTCTCCATGTAACTCAAACCCTCCGGTCCCAGTAACATCCTCGCCTCAGAACAGAAAACCACTCAGGTCCCAGTAACATCCTCTCCTTATAATTCAAACCCTCCAGTCCCAAAAACATCCTCTCCTTATAACTCAAACCCTCCAGTCCCAGTAACATCTTCTCCTTATAACTCAAACCCTCCAGTCCCAGTAACATCCTTTCCTTACAACTCAAACCTTCCAGTCCCAGTAACATCCTCTCCTAATAACGCAAACATTCCATTCCCAGTAACATCCTCTCCTTATAACTCAAACTGTGCAGTCCCAGTAACATCTTCTCCTTAAAGCTCATACCATCCGGTCCCTGTAACATCCTCTCCTTATAACTCAAACCCTCCAGGTGCAGTAACATCCTCTCCTTATCACTCATACCATCCAGTCCCAGTAACATCCTCTCCTTATAACTCAAACCCTCCAGTCCCAGTAACATCTTCTCCTTATAACTCAAACCCTCCAGTCCCAGTAACATCCTCTCCTTAAAGCTCAATGCCTCCAGTCCCAGTAACATCCTCTCCTTATAACTCAAACCCTCAAATCCCCGTAACATCCTCTCCTTATAACGAAATCCCTCCAGTCCCAGAAACACCGCCCCTTATAACTGAAACCTTCGAGTCCCAGGAAGATGCTCTCCTTATCACTCAAACCCTCCAGTCCCAGTAACATCCCCTCCTTATAACTCAAACCCTCCAGTCACAGTAACATCCTCTCCTTATAACTCAAACCCTCCAGTCTGTCCATCCTCTCCTTATAACTCAAACCCTTCAGTCAGTCCAGCCTCTCATTATAATACATACCCTCCAGTCCAAGTAACGTCCTCTCCTTATAACTCAAACCCTCCATTCCCAGGAACATCCCCTCCTTATAAATCAAACCCTCCAGTCCCAGTAACATCTTCTCCTTATAACTCAAACCCTCCAGTCCCAGTCACATCCTCTGCTGATAACTCAAACGCTCCAGTCCCAGTAACATCCTCTCCTTATCACTCATACCATCCAGTCCCAGTAACATCCTCTCCTTATAACTCAAACCCTCCAGTCCCATTAACATCTTCTCCTTATAACTCAAACCCTCCAGGCACAGTAACATCCTCTCCTTAAAGCTCAATGCCTGCAGTCCCAGTAACATCCTCTCCTTATAACTCAAACCCTCAAATCCCCGTAACATCCTCTCCTTATAACGAAATCCCTCCAGTCCCAGAAACACCGCCCCTTATAACTGAAACCCTCGAGTCCCAGGAAGATGCTCTCCTTATCACTCAAACCCTCCAGTCCCAGTAACATCCCCTCCTTATAACTCAAACCCTCCAGTCACAGTAACATCCTCTCCTTATAACTCAAACCCTACAGTCCCAGTAAGATCCCCTCCTTATAATTCATACCCTCCAGTCCCAGTAACATCGACCCCTTATAACTCAAACCCTCCAGTCCCAGCAGTATCCTCTCCTTATAACGCAAACCCTCCAGGCACAGTAACATCCTCTCCTGATAACACAAACCCTCCAGTCCCATTCTGTCCATCCTCTCCGTGTAACTCAAACCCTCCGGTCCCAGTAACATCCTCGCCTCAGAACAGAAAACCACTCAGGTCCCAGTAACAGCCTCTCCTTATAATTCAAACCCTCCAGTCCCAGAAACATCCTCTCCTTATAACTCAAACCCTCCAGTCCCAGTAACATCCTCTCCTTATAATTCAAACCCTCCAGTCTGTCCATCCTCTCCTTATAACTCAAACCCTTCAGTCAGTCCAGCCTCTCATTATAATACATACCCTCCAGTCCAAGTAACGTCCTCTCCTTATAACTCAAACCCTCCAGTCCCAGGAACATCCTCTCCATATAAATCAAACCCTCCAGTCCCGGTAACATCCTCTCCTTATAACTCAAACACCCCAGTCCCAGTAACATCCTCTCCTTATAACTCAAACCCTCCAGTCCGAGTAACATCCTCTCCTTCTAACTCAAACCCTCCAGTCTGAGTAAAATCCTCTCCTTATAACTCAAACGCGCGAATCCCTGTAACATCCTCTCCTAATAACTCAAACCCTCCATTCCCAGTAACATCCTGTCCTTATAACTCAGACAATCCAGTCCCAGTAACATCCCCTCCTTATAACTCAAACCCTCCAGTCCGAGTATCATCCTGTCCTTATAACTCAAACAATCCAATCCCAGTAGGATCCTCCCATTATGACTCAAACAGCCCAGTAAAGGTCTGTCCATCCTCTCCTTATAACTGAGACTCTCCAGTCCCAGGAAACTCCTCTCCTGAAAACCTAAACCCTTCTGTCCCAGTGTCATCCTCTCCTTATAACTCAAACCCTCCAGTCCCAGTAATATCCCTTCCTTATAACTCAAAGACTCGAGTCCCAGTAACATCCTCTCCTTAAAGCTCAAACCCTCCAGTCCCAGTAACTTCCTCACCTTTTCACTCAAACCCTCCAGTCCCAGTAAAATCCTCTCCTTATAAGTCAAAATCTCCAGTTCCAGTAACATCCTCTCCCTATAACTCAAACCCTCCAGTCCCAGTAACATCCTCTCCTTATAACTTAAACCCTCCAGTCCGAGTAACATCCTCTCCTTATAACTCATACCCTCCATTCCCAGTAACATCCTCTCATTATAACTCAAACGCTCCAGTCCCAGTAACATCCTCTCCTTATAACACAAACCCTAAAATCCCCGTAATATCCTCTCCTTATAACGAAATCCCTCCAGTCCCAAAAACACCGTCCCCTTATAACTGAAACCCTCGAGTCCCAGGAAGATCCTCTCCTTATCACTGAAACCCTCCAGTCCCAGTAACATCCCCTCCTTATAACTCAAACCCTCCAGTCACAGTAACATCCCCTCCTTATAAGTCAAACCCCCAGTCCCAATAACATCCTCTCCTTATAACTCAAACGCTCCAGTCCCAGTAACATCCTCTCCTTATAACACAAACCCTCAAGTCCCAGTAACATCCTTTCCTTGTAACTCAAACACTCCAGTCCCAGCAACATCCTCTCCTTATAACTCATACCCTCCAGTCCCAGTAACATCCTCTCCTTATAACTCAAACCCTCCAGTCCCAGTAACATCCTCTCCTTATAACTCAAACCCTCCAGTCCCAGTAACATCCTCTCCTTATAACACAAACCCTCCAGTCCCAGCAACATCCTCTCCTTATTACACAAACCTTCCAGTCCCAGTAACATTCTCTCCTTATAACTCAAACACTCAGGTCCCAGTAACATCCTCTCCTTAAAGGTCTAACCCTCCAATCCCAGTAACATCCTCCCCTTATAAATCAAACCCTCCAGTCCCAGTAACATCTTCTCCTTATAACTCAAACCCTCCAGTCCCAGTAACATCCTTTCCTTACAACTCAAACCTTCCAGTCCCAGTAACATCCTCTCCTAATAACGCAAACATTCCAGTCCCAGTAACATCCTCTCCTTATAACTCAAACTGTGCAGTCCCAGTAACATCTTCTCCTTAAAGCTCATACCATCCGGTCCCTGTAACATCCTCTCCTTATAACTCAAACCCTCCAGGTGCAGTAACATCCTCTCCTTATAACTCAAACCCTACAGTCCCAGTAACATCCTCTCCTTATAACTCAAACCCTCCAGTCCCAGTAACATCCCCTCCTTATAACTCAAACCCTCCAGTCCCAGCAGTATCCTCTCCTTATAACGCAAACCCTCCAGGCATCGTAACATCCTCTCCTGATAACACAAACCCTCCAGTCCCATTCTGTCCATCCTCTCCGTGTAACTCAAACCCTCCGGTCCCAGTAACATCCTCGCCTCAGAACAGAAAACCACTCAGGTCCCAGTAACATCCTCTCCTTATAATTCAAACCCTCCAGTCCCAAAAACATCCTCTCCTTATAACTCAAACCCTCCAGTCCCAGTAACATCCTCTCCTTATAATTCAAACCCTCCAGTCTGTCCATCCTCTCCTTATAACTCAAACCCTTCAGTCAGTCCAGCCTCTCATTATAATACATACCCTCCAGTCCAAGTAACGTCCTCTCCTTATAACACAAACCCTCCAGTCCCAGCAACATCCTCTCCTTATTACACAAACCTTCCAGTCCCAGTAACATTCTCTCCTTATAACTCAAACACTCAGGTCCCAGTAACATCCTCTCCTTAAAGGTCTAACCCTCCAATCCCAGTAACATCCTCCCCTTATAAATCAAACCCTCCAGTCCCAGTAACATCTTCTCCTTATAACTCAAACCCTCCAGTCCCAGTAACATCCTTTCCTTACAACTCAAACCTTCCAGTCCCAGTAACATCCTCTCCTAATAACGCAAACATTCCATTCCCAGTAACATCCTCTCCTTATAACTCAAACTGTGCAGTCCCAGTAACATCCTCTCCTTATAACTCAAACCCTCCAGTCCCATTAACATCTTCTCCTTATAACTCAAACCCTCCAGGTGCAGTAACATCCTCTCCTTATAACTCAAACCCTCCAGTCCCAGTAACATCCTCTCCTTATAACTCAAACCCTCCAGTCCCAGTAACATCCTCTCCTTATAACTCAAACCCTCCAGTCCCAGCAGTATCCTCTCCTTATAACGCAAACCCTCCAGGCATCGTAACATCCTCTCCTGATAACACAAACCCTCCAGTCCCATTCTGTCCATCCTCTCCGTGTAACTCAAACCCTCCGGTCCCAGTAACATCCTCGCCTCAGAACAGAAAACCACTCAGGTCCCAGTAACATCCTCTCCTTATAACTCAAACCCTCCAATCCCAGTAACATCCTCTCCTTATAACTCAAATCCTCCAGTCCCAGTAACATCTTCTCCTTATAATTCAAAACCTCCAGTCTGTCCATCCTCTCCTTATAACTCAAACCCTCCAGTCAGTCCAGCCTCACCTTATAATACATACCCTCCAGTCCAAGAAACATCCTCTCCTTATAACTCAAACCCTCCAGTCCCAGGAACATCCTCTCCTTATAAATCAAACCCTCCAGTCCCAGTAACATCTTCTCCTTATAACTCAAACCCTCTAGTCCCAGTCACATCCTCTCCTTATAACTCAAACGCTCCAGTCCCAGTAACATCCTCTCCTTATAACTCAAACCCTCCAGTCCCAGTAACATCCTCTCCTTATAACTCAAACCCTCCAGTCCCAGTAACATCCTCTCCTTAAAGCTCAAACCCTCCAGTCCCAGTAACATCCTCTCCTTATAACTCAAACCCTCCAGTCCCAGTAACATCCTCTCCTTATAACGAAATCCCTCCAGTCCCAGAAACACCGCCCCTTATAACTGAAACCCTACAGTCCCAGTAACATCCCCTCCTTATAACTCAAACCCTCCAGTCCCAGCAGTATCCTCTCCTTATAACGCAAACCCTCCAGGCATCGTAACATCCTCTCCTGATAACACAAACCCTCCAGTCCCATTCTGTCCATCCTCTCCGTGTAACTCAAACCCTCCGGTCCCAGTAACATCCTCGCCTCAGAACAGAAAACCACTCAGGTCCCAGTAACATCCTCTCCTTATAATTCAAACCCTCCAGTCCCAGTAACATCCTCTCCTTGTAACTCAAACACTCCAGTCCCAGCAACATCCTCTCCTTATAACTCATACCCTCCAGTCCCAGTAACATCCTCTCCTTATAACTCAAACCCTCCAGTCCCAGTAACATCCTCTCCTTATAACTCAAACCCTCCAGTCCCAGTAACATCCTCTCCTTATAACACAAACCCTCCAGTCCCAGTAACATCCTCTCCTTATAACACAAACCTTCCAGTCCCAGTAACATTCTCTCCTTATAACTCAAACACTCCAGTCCCAGTAACATCCTCTCCTTAAAGGTCAAACCCTCCAGTCCCAGTAACATCCTCTCCTTATAAATCAAACCCTCCAGTCCCAGTAACATCTTCTCCTTATTACTCAAACCCTCCAGTCCCAGTAACATCCTTTCCTTACAACTCAAACCTTCCAGTCCCAGTAACATCCTCTCCTAATAACGCAAACATTCCATTCCCAGTAACATCCTCTCCTTATAACTCAAACTGTGCAGTCCCAGTAACATCTTCTCCTTAAAGCTCATACCATCCGGTCCCTGTAACATCCTCTCCTTATAACTCAAACCCTCCAGTCCCAGTAACATCCTCTCCTTATAACTCAAACCCTCCAGTCCCAGTAACATCCTCTCCTTATAACTCAAACCCTCCAGTCCCAGTAACATCCTCTCCTTATAACTCAAACCCTCCAGTCCCAGCAACATCCTCTCCTTATAACTCAAACCCTCCAGTCCCAGTAACATCCTCTCCTTATAACACAAACCCTCCAGTCCCATTCTGTCCATCCTCTCCGTGTAACTCAAACCCTCCGGTCCCAGTAACATCCTCGCCTCAGAACAGAAAACCACTCAGGTCCCAGTAACATCCTCTCCTTATAACTCAAACCCTCCAGTCCCAGTAACATCCTCTCCTTATAACTCAAATCCTCCAGTCCCAGTAACATCTTCTCCTTATAATTCAAACCCTCCAGTCTGTCCATCCTCTCCTTATAACTCAAACCCTCCAGTCAGTCCAGCCTCTCCTTATAACTCATACCCTCCAGTCCAAGTAACATCCTCTCCTTATAACTCAAACCCTCCAGTCCCAGGAACATCCTCTCCTTATAAATCAAACCCTCCAGTCCCAGTAACATCTTCTCCTTATAACTCAAACCCTCCAGTCCCAGTCACATCCTCTCCTTAAAGCTCAATGCCTGCAGTCCCAGTAACATCCTCTCCTTATAACTCAAACCCTCAAATCCCCGTAACATCCTCTCCTTATAACGAAATCCCTCCAGTCCCAGAAACACCGCCCCTTATAACTGAAACCCTCGAGTCCCAGGAAGATGCTCTCCTTATCACTCAAACCCTCCAGTCCCAGTAACATCCCCTCCTTATAACTCAAACCCTCCAGTCACAGTAACATCCTCTCCTTATAACTCAAACCCTACAGTCCCAGTAAGATCCCCTCCTTATAATTCATACCCTCCAGTCCCAGTAACATCACCCCTTATAACTCAAACCCTCCAGTCCCAGCAGTATCCTCTCCTTATAACGCAAACCCTCCAGGCACAGTAACATCCTCTCCTGATAACACAAACCCTCCAGTCCCATTCTGTCCATCCTCTCCGTGTAACTCAAACCCTCCGGTCCCAGTAACATCCTCGCCTCAGAACAGAAAACCACTCAGGTCCCAGTAACAGCCTCTCCTTATAATTCAAACCCTCCAGTCCCAGAAACATCCTCTCCTTATAACTCAAACCCTCCAGTCCCAGTAACATCCTCTCCTTATAATTCAAACCCTCCAGTCTGTCCATCCTCTCCTTATAACTCAAACCCTTCAGTCAGTCCAGCCTCTCATTATAATACATACCCTCCAGTCCAAGTAACTCCTCTCCTTATAACTCAAACCCTCCAGTCCCAGGAACATCCTCTCCATATAAATCAAACCCTCCAGTCCCGTAACATCCTCTCCTTATAACTCAAACACCCCAGTCCCAGTAACATCCTCTCCTTATAACTCAAACCCTCCAGTCCAGTAACATCCTCTCCTTCTAACTCAAACCCTCCAGTCAGTAAAATCCTCTCCTTATAACTCAAACCCAATCCCGTAACATCCTCTCCTAATAACTCAAACCCTCCATTCCCTAGTAACATCCTGTCCTTATAACTCAGACAATCCAGTCCCAGTAACATCCCCTCCTTATAACTCAAACCCTCCAGTCCGAGTAACATCCTGTCCTTATAACTCAAACAATCCAATCCCAGTAGGATCCTCCCATTATGACTCAAACAGCCCAGTAAAGGTCTGTCCATCCTCTCCTTATAACTGAGACTCTCCAGTCCCAGGAAACTCCTCTCCTGAAAACCTAAACCCTTCTGTCCCAGTGTCATCCTCTCCTTATAACTCAAACCCTCCAGTCCCAGTAATATCCCTTCCTTATAACTCAAAGACTCGAGTCCCAGTAACATCCTCTCCTTAAAGCTCAAACCCTCCAGTCCCAGTAACTTCCTCACCTTTTCACTCAAACCCTCCAGTCCCAGTAAAATCCTCTCCTTATAAGTCAAAATCTCCAGTTCCAGTAACATCCTCTCCCTATAACTCAAACCCTCCACTCCCAGTAACATCCCCTCCTTATAACTCAAACCCTCCAGTCCCAGTAACATCCTCTCCTTATAACTCAAACCCTCCAGTCCCAGTAACATCCTCTCCTTATAACTCAAACGCTCCAGTCCCAGTAACATCCTCTCCTTATAACACAAACCCTCAAGTCCCAGTAACATCCTCTCCTTGTAACTCAAACACTCCAGTCCCAGCAACATCCTCTCCTTATAACTCAAACCCTCCAGTCCCAGTAACATCCTCTCCTTATAACTGAAACCCTCCAGTCCCAGTAACATCCTCTCCTTATAACTCAAACCCTCCAGTCCCAGTAACATCCTCTCCTTATAACACAAACCCTCCAGTCCCAGTAACATCCTCTCCTTATAACACAAACCCTCCAGTCCCAGTAACATCCTCTCCTTATAACTCAAACACTCCAGTCCCAGTAACATCCTCTACTTAAAGGTCAAATCCTCCAGTCCCAGTAACATCCTCTCCTTATAACTCAAACCCTCCAGTCCCAGTAACATCCTCTCCTTATAACTCAAACCCTCCAGTCCCAGTAACATCCTCTCCTTATAACTCAAACCTTCCAGTCCCAGTAACATCCTCTCCTTATAACGCAAACCCTCCAGTCCCAGTAACATCCTCTCCTTATAACTCAAACTCTGCAGTCCCAGTAACATCCTCTCCTTATAACTCATACCCTCCAGTCCCAGTAACATCCTCTCCTTATAACTCAAACCCTCCAGTCCCAGTAACATCCTCTCCTTATAACTCAAACCCTCCAGTCCCAGTAACATCCTCTCCTTATAACTCAAACCCTCCAGTCCCAGTAACATCCTCTCCTTATAACTCAAACCCTCCAGTCCCAGCAGTATCCTCTCCTTATAACGCAAACCCTCCAGGCATCGTAACATCCTCTCCTGATAACACAAACCCTCCAGTCCCATTCTGTCCATCCTCTCCGTGTAACTCAAACCCTCCGGTCCCAGTAACATCCTCGCCTCAGAACAGAAAACCACTCAGGTCCCAGTAACATCCTCTCCTTATAATTCAAACCCTCCAGTCCCAGTAACATCCTCTCCTTATAACTCAAACCCTCCAGTCCCAGTAACATCCTCTCCTTATAACTCAAACCCTCCAGTCCCAGTAACATCCTCTCCTTATAACTCAAACCCGTCCAGTCCCAGTAACATCCTCTCCTTATAACACATACCCTCCAGTCCCAGTAACGTCCTCTCCTTATAACACAAACCCTCCAGTCCCAGCAACATCCTCTCCTTATTACACAAACCTTCCAGTCCCAGTAACATTCTCTCCTTATAACTCAAACACTCAGGTCCCAGTAACATCCTCTCCTTAAAGGTCTAACCCTCCAGTCCCAGTAACATCCTCTCCTTATAAATCAAACCCTCCAGTCCCAGTAACATCTTCTCCTTATAACTCAAACCCTCCAGTCCCAGTAACATCCTTTCCTTATAACTCAAACCCTCCAGTCCCAGTAACATCCTCTCCTAATAACGCAAACATTCCATTCCCAGTAACATCCTCTCCTTATAACTCAAACTGTGCAGTCCCAGTAACATCTTCTCCTTAAAGCTCATACCATCCGGTCCCTGTAACATCCTCTCCTTATAACTCAAACCCTCCAGGTGCAGTAACATCCTCTCCTTATAACTCAAACCCTCCAGTCCCAGTAACATCCTCTCCTTATAACTCAAACCCTCCAGTCCCAGTAACATCCCCTCCTTATAACTCAAACCCTCCAGTCCCAGCAGTATCCTCTCCTTATAACGCAAACCCTCCAGGCATCGTAACATCCTCTCCTGATAACACAAACCCTCCAGTCCCATTCTGTCCATCCTCTCCGTGTAACTCAAACCCTCCGGTCCCAGTAACATCCTCGCCTCAGAACAGAAAACCACTCAGGTCCCAGTAACATCCTCTCCTTATAACTCAAACCCTCCAGTCCCAGAAACATCCTCTCCTTATAACTCAAATCCTCCAGTCCCAGTAACATCTTCTCCTTATAATTCAAACCCTCCAGTCTGTCCATCCTCTCCTTATAACTCAAACCCTCCAGTCAGTCCAGCCTCACCTTATAATACATACCCTCCAGTCCAAGTAACATCCTCTCCTTATAACTCAAACCCTCCAGTCCCAGGAACATCCTCTCCTTATAAATCAAACCCTCCAGTCCCAGTAACATCTTCTCCTTATAACTCAAACCCTCTAGTCCCAGTCACATCCTCTCCTTATAACTCAAACGCTCCAGTCCCAGTAACATCCTCTCCTTATAACTCATACCCTCCAGTCCCAGTAACATCCTCTCCTTATAACTCAAACCCTCCAGTCCCAGTAACATCCTCTCCTTATAACTCAAACCCTCCAGTCCCAGTAACATCCTACATCCTCTCCTTATAACGAAATCCCTCCAGTCCCAGAAACATCCTCCCCTTATAACTGAAACCCTCGAGTCCCAGGAACATCCTCTCCTTATCACTCAAACCCTCCAGTCCCAGTAACATCCTCTCCTTATAACTCAAACCCTCCAGTCCCAGTAACATCCTCTCCTTATAACTCAAACCCTCCAGTCCCAGTAACATCCTCTCCTTATAACTCAAACCCTCCAGTCCCAGTAACATCCTCTCCTTATAACTCAAACCCTCCAGTCCCAGTAACATCCTCTCCTTATAACTCAAACCCTCTAGTCCCAGTCACATCCTCTCCTTATAAATCAAACGCTCCAGTCCCAGTAACATCCTCTCCTTATAACTCAAACCCTCCAGTCCCAGTAACATCCTCTCCTTATAACTCAAACCCTCCAGTCCCAGTAACATCTTCTCCTTATAACTCAAACCCTCCAGTCCACAGTAACATCCTCTCCTTAAAGCTCAATGCCTGCAGTCCCAGTAACATCCTCTCCTTATAACTCAAACCCTCAAATCCCAGTAACATCCTCTCCTTATAACGAAATCCCTCCAGTCCCAGAAACATCCGCCCCTTATAACTGAAACCCTCGAGTCCCAGGAACATCCTCTCCTTATAACTCAAACCCTCCAGTCCCGGTAACATTCTATCCTTATAACTCATACCCTCCAGGCGCAGTAACATCCTCTCCTTATAACTCAAAACCTACAGTCCCAGTAAGATCCCCTCCTTATAATTCATACCCTCCAGTCCCAGTAACATCCACCCCTTATAACTCAAACCCTCCAGTCCCAGCAGTATCCTCTCCTTATAACGCAAACCCTCCAGGCACAGTAACATCCTCTCCTGATAACACAAACCCTCCAGTCCCATTCTGTCCATCCTCTCCGTGTAACTCAAACCCTCCGGTCCCAGTAACATCCTCGCCTCAGAACAGAAAACCACTCAGGTCCCAGTAACAGCCTCTCCTTATAATTCAAACCCTCCAGTCCCAGAAACATCCTCTCCTTATAACTCAAACCCTCCAGTCCCAGTAACATCTTCTCCTTATAATTCAAACCCTCCAGTCTGTCCATCCTCTCCTTATAACTCAAACCCTCCAGTCAGTCCAGCCTCACCTTATAATACATACCCTCCAGTCCCAGTAACATCCTCTCCTTATAACTCAAACCCTCCAGTCCCAGGAACATCCTCTCCATATAAATCAAACCCTCCAGTCCCGGTAACATCCTCTCCTTATAACTCAAACACCCCAGTCCCAGTAACATCCTCTCCTTATAACTCAAACCCTCCAGTCCGAGTAACATCCTCTCCTTCTAACTCAAACCCTCCAGTCTGAGTAAAATCCTCTCCTTATAACTCAAACGCGCGAATCCCTGTAACATCCTCTCCTAATAACTCAAACCCTCCATTCCCAGTAACATCCTGTCCTTATAACTCAGACAATCCAGTCCCAGTAACATCCCCTCCTTATAACTCAAACCCTCCAGTCCGAGTATCATCCTGTCCTTATAACTCAAACAATCCAATCCCAGTAGGATCCTCCCATTATGACTCAAACAGCCCAGTAAAGGTCTGTCCATCCTCTCCTTATAACTGAGACTCTCCAGTCCCAGGAAACTCCTCTCCTGAAAACCTAAACCCTTCTGTCCCAGTGTCATCCTCTCCTTATAACTCAAACCCTCCAGTCCCAGTAATATCCCTTCCTTATAACTCAAAGACTCGAGTCCCAGTAACATCCTCTCCTTAAAGCTCAAACCCTCCAGTCCCAGTAACTTCCTCTCCTTTTCACTCAAACCCTCCAGTCCCAGTAAAATCCTCTCCTTATAACTCAAAAGCTCCAGTTCCAGTAACATCCTCTCCCTATAACTCAAACCCTCCAGTCCCAGTAACATCCTCTCCTTATAACTTAAACCCTCCAGTCCGAGTAACATCCTCTCCTTATAACTCATACCCTCCATTCCCAGTAACATCCTCTCATTATAACTCAAACGCTCCAGTCCCAGTAACATCCTCTCCTTATAACACAAACCCTAAAATCCCCGTAATATCCTCTCCTTATAACGAAATCCCTCCAGTCCCAAAAACACCGTCCCCTTATAACTGAAACCCTCGAGTCCCAGGAACATCCTCTCCTTATCACTCAAACCCTCCAGTCCCAGTAACATCCTATCCTTATAACTCAAACCCTCCAGTCACAGTAACATCCCCTCCTTATAAGTCAAACCCCCAGTCCCAGTAACATCCTCTCCTTATAACTCAAAACCTCCAGTCCCAGTAACATCCTCTCCTTATAACTCAAACCCTCCAGTCCCAGTAACATCCTCTCCTTATAACTCAAACCCTCCAGTCCCAGTAACATCCTCTCCTTATAACTCAAACCCTCCAGTCCCAGTAACATCCTCTCCTTATAACACAAACCCTCCAGTCCCAGTAACATCCTCTCCTTATAACACAAACCTTCCAGTCCCAGTAACATTCTCTCCTTATAACTCAAACCCTCCAGTCCCAGTAACATCCTCTCCTTTTAACTCAAACCCTCCAGTCCCAGTAACATCCTCTCCTTATAACTCAAACCTTCCAGTCCCAGTAACATCCTCTCCTTATAACTCAAACCCTCCAGTCCCAGTAACATCCTCTCCTTATAACTCAAACCCTCCAGTCCCAGTAACATCCTCTCCTTAAAGCTCAAACCCTCCAGTCCCAGTAACATCCTCTCCTTATAACTCAAACCCTCCAGTCCCAGTAACATCCTCTCCTTATAACTCAAACCCTCCAGTCCCAGTAACATCCTCTCCTTATAACTCAAACCCTCCAGTCCCAGTAACATCCTCTCCTTATAATTCAAACCCTCCAGTCCCAGCAGTATCCTCTCCTTATAACTCAAACCCTCCAGGCACAGTAACATTCTCTCCTGATAACACAAACCCTCCAGTCCCATTCTGTCCATCTTCTCCTTATGACAAAAACCCTCTGGTCCCAGTAACATCCTCTCCTCATAACAGAAAACCACTCCGGTCCCAGTAACATCCTCTCCTTATAACTCAAACCCTCCAGTCCCAGTAACATCCTCTCCTTATAACTCAAATCCTCCAGTCCCAGTAACATCTTCTCCTTATAATTCAAACCCTCCAGTCTGTCCATCCTCTCCTTATAACTCAAACCCTCCAGTCAGTCCAGCCTCACCTTATAATACATACCCTCCAGTCCAAGTAACATCCTCTCCTTATAACACAAACCCTCCAGTCCCAGCAACATCCTCTCCTTATAACACAAACCTTCCAGTCCCAGTAACATTCTCTCCTTATAACTCAAACACTCCAGTCCCAGTAACATCCTCTCCTTAAAGATCAAATCCTCCAGTCCCAGTAACATCCTCTCCTTATAAATCAAACCCTCCAGTCCCAGTAACATCTTCTCCTTATAACTCAAACCCTCCAGTCCCAGTAACATCCTCTCCTTATAACTCAAACCCTCCAGTCCCAGTAACATCCTCTCCTTATAACTCAAACCCTCCAGTCCCAGTAACATCCTCTCCTTATAACTCAAACCCTCCAGTCCCAGTAACATCCTCTCCTTATAACTCAAAACCTCCAGTCAGACCAGCCTCACCTTATAATACATACCCTCCAGTCCAAGTAACATCCTCTCCTTATAACACAAACCCTCCAGTCCCAGTAACATCCTCTCCTTATAACACAAACCTTCCAGTCCCAGTAACATTCTCTCCTTATAACTCAAACACTCCAGTCCCAGTAACATCCTCTACTTAAAGGTCTAATCCTCCAGTCCCAGTAACATCCTCTCCTTATAAATCAAACCCTCCAGTCCCAGTAACATCCTCTCCTTATAACTCAAACCCTCCAGTCCCAGTAACATCCTCTCCTTATAACTCAAACCCTCCAGTCCCAGTAACATCCTCTCCTTATAACTCAAACCCTCCAGTCCCAGTAACATCCTCTCCTTATAACTCAAACCCTCCAGTCCCAGTAACATCCTCTCCTTATAACTCAAACCCTCCAGTCTCATTAACATCTTCTCCTTATAACTCAAACCCTCCAGTCCCAGTAACATCCTCTCCTTATAACTCAAACCCTCCAGTCCCAGTAACATCCTCTCCTTATAACTCAAACCCTCCAGTCCCTGTAACATCTTCTCCTTATAACGAAATCCCTCCAGTCCCAGAAACATCCTCCCCTTATAACTGAAACCCTCGAGTCCCAGGAACATCCTCTCCTTATCACTCAAACCCTCCAGTCCCGGTAACATCCTATCCTTATAACTCAAACCCTCCAGTCACAGTAACATCCTCTCCTTATAACTCAAACCCTCCAGTCCCAGTAACATCCTCTCCTTATAACTCAAACCCTCCAGTCCCAGTAACATCCTCTCCTTATAACTCAAACCCTCCAGTCCCAGTAACATCCTCTCCTTATAACTCAAACCCTCCAGGCACAGTAACATCCTCTCCTGATAACACAAACCCTCCAGTCCCATTCTGTCCATCTTCTCCTTATGACAAAAACCCTCTAGTCCCAGTAACATCCTCGCCTCAGAACAGAAAACCACTCAGGTCCCAGTAACAGCCTCTCCTTATAATTCAAACCCTCCAGTCCCAGAAACATCCTCTCCTTATAACTGAAACCCTCCAGTCCCAGTAACATCCTCTCCTTATAACTCAAACCCTTCAGTCAGTCCAGCCTCTCATTATAATACATACCCTCCAGTCCCAGTAACATCTTCTCCTTATAACTCAAACCCTCCAGTCCCAGGAACATCCTCTCCATATAAATCAAACCCTCCAGTCCCGGTAACATCCTCTCCTTATAACTCAAACACCCCAGTCCCAGTAACATCCTCTCCTTATAACTCAAACCCTCCAGTCCCAGTAACATCCTCTCCTTATAACTCAAACCCTCCAGTCCCAGTAAAATCCTCTCCTTATAACTCAAACGCGCGAATCCCTGTAACATCCTCTCCTAATAACTCAAACCCTCCATTCCCAGTAACATCCTGTCCTTATAACTCAAACAATCCAGTCCCAGTAACATCCCCTCCTTATAACTCAAACCCTCCAGTCCGAGTATCATCCTGTCCTTATAACTCAAACAATCCAATCCCAGTAGGATCCTCCCATTATGACTCAAACAGCCCAGTAAAGGTCTGTCCATCCTCTCCTTATAACTGAGACTCTCCAGTCCCAGGAAACTCCTCTCCTGAAAACCTAAACCCTTCTGTCCCAGTGTCATCCTCTCCTTATAACTCAAACCCTCCAGTCCCAGTAATATCCCTTCCTTATAACTCAAAGACTCGAGTCCCAGTAACATCCTCTCCTTAAAGCTCAAACCCTCCAGTCCCAGTAACTTCCTCACCTTTTCACTCAAACCCTCCAGTCCCAGTAAAATCCTCTCCTTATAAGTCAAAATCTCCAGTTCCAGTAACATCCTCTCCCTATAACTCAAACCCTCCAGTCCCAGTAACATCCTCTCCTTATAACTTAAACCCTCCAGTCCGAGTAACATCCTCTCCTTATAACTCATACCCTCCATTCCCAGTAACATCCTCTCATTATAACTCAAACGCTCCAGTCCCAGTAACATCCTCTCCTTATAACACAAACCCTAAAATCCCCGTAATAACCTCTCCTTATAACGAAATCCCTCCAGTCCCAAAAACACCGTCCCCTTATAACTGAAACCCTCGAGTCCCAGGAACATCCTCTCCTTATCACTCAAACCCTCCAGTCCCGGTAACATCCTATCCTTATAACTCAAACCCTCCAGTCACAGTAACATCCCCTCCTTATAAGTCAAACCCTCCAGTCCCAGTAACATCCTCTCCTTATAACTCAAACGCTCCAGTCCCAGTAACATCCTCTCCTTATAACACAAACCCTCAAGTCCCAGTAACATCCTTTCCTTGTAACTCAAACACTCCAGTCCCAGCAACATCCTCTCCTTATAACTCAAACCCTCCAGTCCCAGTAACATCCTCTCCTTATAACTCAAACCCTCCAGTCCCAGTAACATCCTCTCCTTATAACTCAAACCCTCCAGTCCCAGTAACATCCTCTCCTTATAACACAAACCCTCCAGTCCCAGTAACATCCTCTCCTTATAACTCAAACCCTCCAGTCCCAGTAACATCCTCTCCTTATAACTCAAACCCTCCAGTCCCAGTAACATCCTCTCCTTATAACTCAAACCCTCCAGTCCCAGTAACATCCTCTCCTTATAAATCAAACCCTCCAGTCCCAGTAACATCCTCTCCTTATAACTCAAACCCTCCAGTCCCAGTAACATCCTCTCCTTATAACTCAAACCCTCCAGTCCCAGTAACATCCTCTCCTTATAACTCAAACCCTCCAGTCCCAGTAACATCCTCTCCTTATAACTCAAACCCTCCAGTCCCAGTAACATCCTCTCCTTATAACTCAAACCCTCCAGTCCCAGTAACATCCTCTCCTTATAACTCAAACCCTCCAGTCCCAGTAACATCCTCTCCTTATAACTCAAACCCTCCAGTCCCAGTAACATCCTCTCCTTATAACTCAAACCCTCCAGTCCCAGTAACATCCTCTCCTTATAACTCAAACCCTCCAGTCCCAGCAGTATCCTCTCCTTATAACGCAAACCCTCCAGGCATCGTAACATCCTCTCCTGATAACACAAACCCTCCAGTCCCATTCTGTCCATCTTCTCCTTATAACTCAAACCCTCCAGTCCCAGTAACATCCTCTCCTTATAACTCAAACCCTCAAGTCCCAGTAACATCCTCTCCTTATAACTCAAACCCTCCAGTCCCAGTAACATCCTCTCCTTATAACTCAAATCCTCCAGTCCCAGTAACATCTTCTCCTTATAATTCAAAACCTCCAGTCTGTCCATCCTCTCCTTATAACTCAAACCCTCCAGTCCCAGTAACAGCCTCACCTTATAATACATACCCTCCAGTCCCAGTAACATCCTCTCCTTATAACACAAACCCTCCAGTCCCAGTAACATCCTCTCCTTATAACACAAACCCTCCAGTCCCAGTAACATCCTCTCCTTATAACTCAAACACTCCAGTCCCAGTAACATCCTCTCCTTATAACTCAAACCCTCCAGTCCCAGTAACATCCTCTCCTTATAACTCAAACCCTCCAGTCCCAGTAACATCTTCTCCTTATAACTCAAACCCTCCAGTCCCAGTAACATCCTCTCCTTATAACTCAAACCCTCCAGTCCCAGTAACATCCTCTCCTTATAACTCAAACCCTCCAGTCCCAGTAACATCCTCTCCTTATAACTCAAACCCTCCAGTCCCAGTAACATCCTCTCCTTATAACTCAAACCCTCCAGTCCCAGTAACATCCTCTCCTTATAACTCAAACCCTCCAGTCCCAGTAACATCCTCTCCTTATAACACAAACCCTCCAGTCCCAGTAACATCCTCTCCTTATAACACAAACCTTCCAGTCCCAGTAACATTCTCTCCTTATAACTCAAACACTCCAGTCCCAGTAACATCCTCTCCGTAAATGTCTAACCCTCCAGTCCCAGTAACATCCTCTCCTTATAACTCAAACCCTCCA